>NC_057802.1:181034111-181308210 GCF_018294505.1 Triticum aestivum | reverse complement strand
TGTGAGGGGGAGTTACAGTTCTACCCTTGCCTTTAGGCTTCTCGGCTTGGGTCTGTGTACTGAGGGTCGGAGATAGCAGAGTAACTTTGCTTCTCCCCAAATAGTGGGCGGGAGCGATTTCGGGCGAGGAGGGCGTGTTTTGAAATATAGTGGGCGCGAGCGATTTCGGGCGAGGAGAGCGTGTTTTGAAATAGTGGGCGCGAGCCATTTCGGGCGAGGAGAGCCTGTTTTGCCGACCATTGTTTATGAATTATTCGGCACATGTCATTTTGGCCGAGGAGAAGGCGCGCTTGGATGAAGTTACGAACCTACCCTCGATGCCCAACGGGCCAATTAATGCGTCTCCCACATAGGACGGTAATTTCGCGTCTCCCATTTATTTGCTTGGGCGAATTCCACCGAGCAGAGGATGTTTAACGGTTCGTTCAAAATTTGGGAGAACGAGCATCCACGTCTACCTTACCATGTCGATTCGAATCAAACTCAAAAAAAAGTCGATTCGAATCAAATTTAGAAATATTAGCTTGCCAATTCTTTTTTAGATGGAGAGATGATGCTCTGGAGTAATGTGTAGTTACATGCTCGTTGCTAGCGATTTACTATATGACAAATAGTTGACCCACTCAAAAACGGGAATCAAATCCAAAATGAAATATCTCGATTCAATGAAATAGCTCGTTCACCAGGTCAAAATAGTGAACTAAATCCAAAATTGAACACCTCAATCGAATAGCATGTTGTACAGTATTATAGTACTCCATGAACATGTTGAAAGTCAAATTAATGAACTTGTTTGATATACGCATATATCCGTTCATGTGTGGATTGCAGACAACATGTTCTCCAATTTAAATATTTGAATACAAGTTTATATCGAAACATGGTTTATATCAGTCTTTAATGCATAAAACGCGACCTCCCCCTCTCCCGGACTCCTTCTCTCTCTCTCTCTCTATCTATCTATCTCTCTCTCTCCCTCTCGCCGACAATCTTCAATTCTGTCGCACACATCCAACACACAAACCTTGTTGGTCCTCTCTCTTTCTCTCCATCTCTCTCTCTCATTCTGTGTGTGCGTGGGGGGGGGGTCTTTCTAGTTCGCATGCATATATACTCCATCTATAGGTCTCTCTCGCACACTATGTATGATTCCCTAGTCCAAGCTAGATATCTTGGGTGCACTCATCGTACGCACACAAATTCCTTGGCTTGTTGCCCGTAACTCTCTCACGCACCACTCTGTCGTCTCGGAGCTCTTCCTCCTCTCTCTCAAACTCTCCATTTACCTGGGTCACACATACACATGCATATCTCACACGCACTCCATAGGCCCATCTAAACTCTATCTCTCTCCCTCGTTCTCTCTCCATCTCACACGCACACACAATCTCATGCCTAGCTAGCCAAGTATGATGGTCTCTCACTCAATTGTAGGCACACGCAGTCCCCCCTATATGTATATGACTAGCTAATCTTAGTCTCCATCACAAACATGTGCATGGTCTATCTCGATTTCTCTCGGGGCATCTTTCTATCGCCCACGCATCTCCCTCGATCTCCCACCCATATAGTCCCCTCACGATCTCGAGGGGGTCTCTCTATCACAAACACACCCTCTCGCCCTCCCCATGCGTCCATGTTCTCCATGTGTCCCTGTCGACCTTTGTTCCTTGTTGGCCAAACCTCTGTTGGACATGTGCTATAGGGGTGTCTCTCTCCGTTGCAAACAATCACACACTAGCTATCTTCGTGTATCTCCTCGCCTCGCTTTTCTATCTCGGAGATGCATGCGTGATATGTTCGCCTAAGAAACGAAAAAACACTCTCTCTCTCTAATTTATCGTTTGTTGTCACTTTCTCTTTCACACATATACTCTTGTTGCACACTTACTCATTCTCCTTCACACGCACTTGGTCCCTCTCGACTTAGGCACTCTCCTCGGTCCATAGCATATTGATTTATTGAGAAGTCAAACATCACAAAGTTTGACCATGTACGTGGAGAAAAACAATTACATCTGGAACGACAAACATATACGATTAGATTCACCATGAGATGTAGTTTCGTATGATGTATCTTTGGTATTGAAGATATAAATAACATTTGTGTAAACATGATCAAAGTTTCCAAAGTTTGACTTCTAAAAAAGTTACATGCACTGCATTATCGAGCGGATGGAATATCTCTTTCCCCCTCTCAACTATCGGACGCACCACTCAGCCTTATCAGGGCTCCTCAATCTCTCTCAAACTTTATATCTCCCTAGTTCACACATACACATGTCTTGCTCGAGCTATACATATAGACCCATCCAACACTCTCTGCCCTTGTTTTCTCTCTATGTGACACGCACCCCCCTAATAAGTACCATAATCCCTCACTCCATCATAGGCGCAAGCAGTCCCCCCCTAAGTATGATTATCTCTCACTAGCCATCAGGAACACACGTATTGTCTCCTTCCATCCATACGTCTATCTCGATATCTCTCGGGGTATCTTCTATCGCACACACACCATGTCACTCGATCTCCCACCCATGTAGTCCCATCACGATCTCCAGGGGATCTCTCTATGACAAACATACACTCTCTCCTCCCCATGTCTGCATTTTCTCCGTACGTCTCTCTCGACCTCTCTCCCTTGTTTGTCAAACCCCTCTTCGCCACGTGCTAGGGGTCTTGCTCTCTCGGTTGCAAACAACCACACACTATCTCCTCACCTTGCTTCCGTTGTCGAAGATGCATGTGTGATATGTTTGCATAAGACACACACGTTTTTTCTCGACTTTTATCGAGTGTTGTCCATGTCTCTTTCACACACGCACACACACTTTTTTCACTCACTCTTTCTATTTCTCTCTCTCTCTAGTTGGGGACTCTCTCACGTCCATAAGCATATGGATGTTTTGAAAAGTCAAACCTCAGAAAAGTTTGACCAGGTATATGTGGAGAAAAACATTTACATCTGGAAAGATCATTAGATTCATCACAACATGTACTTACTTCATACTATCATTTATCTTTGGGATTGTAGATATAAGTAATTTCTTTATAAACTTGGTCAAAGTTTCAAAAGTTTGACTTTAAAAAAATGTTGGAACTACATTATCGAACAGAGGGAGTAGCTCTTTCTCCCTCTCTCTCTGCTATCTCTCACGGGCCTCCCCTCTCACATGAACACTCTATACCGACGGATTATACGCTCACTGTGTCAGCGTATAGCTCCGTATATTGTTTAGTTGACCCGTCAACCAGTCCACATGCCGCCTTGTCAGCTCGTGTTCTGTATCTTCGTGTGCTGGCCCATGTGGTAATGGGTGAAAATAAGTAAACTAGAGGCCCATCTGACACGCGGTGAAGTAAACAAAGTTGAAACCACTCGGGGTAGCACCCCGCACGCTAGTAAATTGAGGGCGCATTGAGGACACACTTCTTCCGCGTGGAGGACGCACTTGCGCACAATTCACCACTGCGCGGCGGCATGCACAGAAGGACGCACTCGCGCACACCCAGCACACAACACACACCAGCACACGTGTACACCGGCGTCGCTGCCGGTTGAGATGGATGGCGAGGCAGCCAACAACCGGAGGCGGCTCGAGCCAAAACCGCATCCGGCGAGCCTGGACTTCATCAACAGCCTTCCCGACGACATGCTGCTCGTCATCATCGGCCTCCTCCCCACCAAATCTCCCGTGCGGACCGCCCTGCTCTCCCGGCGGTGGCGCCCCCTCTAGCGCCGCGTCCCCCTCAACCTCATCATCGACAGCTGCCTCTGCGACGGGGATTGCAAACGCATGGCCGCAGTCTCCAAGATCCTTTCATCGCACCCTGGGCCAGCCAGACGCCTTGACATCCGCATGTTCAGTACCAACTGCAAGGTCCAACCCAAGTTCGACGAGTGGTTCTTATCCCCCGCCCTAGATCAGCTCGAGGAGCTCAGCTTTGAAGCTGGACGATGTCGCTCTCTGCCACCGTCCGCGCTCAGCCTCGCGCCAACGCTGTGCCGCGCCAGCTTCAGCTCCTGCTATCTTCCCCAGATTAATGCCGCGCCCGCCCTTCTTCTCCCTCAACTCAAGCAGCTCGACATCTTCGACGTTGTCATCTCGAAGAAGGCTATGGAGCACCTGCTCCGCAGCTGTACTGCGCTCGAGTACCTTCGTCTTGAGCAGATCCACGGGTTCATTAGCCTCCACATCGCCTCGACGAATCCCCGATGGATTTACGAGTCTTGCTGGCCCCGCAACAAGACATCAATTGGGAAGAGATCACTCCAGTTGTTCCACGTTATGGTCATTGAGAATGCGCCTTTTCTTGAGAGATTGTTTGTATCGGATCTAGAAGGTCCAACAAAAATCAGGGTGATTGACGCGCCGAAATTGACAGCGTTGGTGCACTCGTCTGCGAAATTCTCTGAACTCTTTATTGGATCCGTAATCGTTCAGGTACAACACTCATCTTCTTCTCCGTCTTCTTGAAATTCACTTTTTTAAATTTCTTCTTGATGTATTTACGACCGTCTTCCAGAAAATGATTCCCACAAGCTTGACCCAGTCTATGCGCACAGTGAAGATCTTAGCAATAAAATCTATCGCCCCCAATCTGGATCAAGTTGTTGGATTCCTTACATGCTTTCAGTGCACGGAGATGCTACTCATCGAGGTGAAACTTCTTTCCTATTAGTAAATGGTAATCACAATGTAGCTCAAATTTTTCGTAATTTTCCCAAATTACGATGACAAGTGTAGTGTTCAAAACTGCATCAGAAATGTTTTTAGTATTTTTTCTCACGTGATCACCTGCATCGTTTTTTTGTACTACTATAGTAGCCTAGGCTAGTCATAGTGGAAAGTAACTTAGACTACTCCAGTAACTCTGTGGTTACCCTAAGAGCAAGTACTACCTCCGTCCTGGTTTACTCTTCCTATTTTGTAGTATCAAAATTTGACCATAGATTTAACTGACAAAATGTTAATGCATGTCACTAAGAACTATATCGTTGGATTCGTATTTGAACATAATTTCAAATGGTGTAATTTTTAGTGACATGCATTGGCATTTTCTTACATAAATATATGGTCAAAATTTTATACTAAATAAGAGGTAGTACAAAAGTGGGCTATAACGGCCCTCCACTATGTAGGCCAAAACACGTGCCAAATTCACTTGTGATGCATTTGGCATCGATGCCCCTCCATTGCTCACCTGGTGCCCAATCTGGATCAACTACTTTGCTCCGGTGCCAAATTAACTCACGCAATGAAAAAACACTTGCGTGGGAGAGAGAGAGAGGACCGAGGCAATAAAAACACTTGTTTGGGAGAGTGAGAGGCTAGTGTTGTTGGTTTGATTGATTTGTTTATACCTGTGGGTCTGTGTGCACAGCGGTGCCAACTCTCTCACATCGCGAGAGCAGTGCCAAAATCTTTTGATTTGAGATCGATGCGTATTATGTGGCATACTTTTGCGAAATATGGCATCGGCCACATAGTGGAAGGCAACAAATGCCCAAGCTCTTCACGTACTCCTAGGTAAATGAGAGGAAAGAGAAACAGAGAGAGAGAGAGTGAAAAAATATCACTAGCCAGCCAACCCTATCGTATGAGTGAATGATATTGGTACCTCTTGATGACACGGCAATCTTATACAGCCAGCTGCTCTAATATGTTCTCTTCTTTTGCAGATAAAAAAAGACCTAAAAGTGAAAAATTTGCTGCACTATAACAATCTCATCGAATGCCTTGATCTCCATCTTACAGAAATTGATTTGATCGACTACCGAGGCAGCACATCTGAGATTAAATTGGCCAGGTTCTTTGTTCTGGAGGCAAGTGTGCTCAAGGTAATGAGGTTTGGCGTTCTCTGGCACAAAAATGAATGGCGTGCTGATCACCGCAAGCGTCTAAGCCTAAATGACAAAGTCTCCGCAGAAGCTGAATTTGTTTTTGAAACATCAAGTGGACAGAGACTAGAAAACTTATTTGCCCATTAGTGACTTGTCAGGGCGGTGGATTTCAGTTTGTACGATAATGCTGCATCCACCTAAAGTAACGAAAGTTCTTACGTAAACTTCCTAGTAATTCCCTCTTCGTAGGTGCAGCATTACTCCTAACATTTGTAATATCAGTTTGAAACTTGTAATATTGCCGTGTCCTCTTCCCGCATTTTCGAAATCCTGGGAATCAAACAGGTCCTGAGTTGGTGATGATGTTGTGCCTGCCATCTTTCACCAATAGCCGTCGGATCTAGATCTGACGCATACAAACCAAACTTCTCCAGTTTTGCAAAAAATGACCGCACTTGTTCCCTATTTACAAACAACTCCTTGTCTCTCATAATCAGCCTTATCTCCTCCCCACCACATCTAGAAGGCCATGGAAAAATCTGGCGCGATGGCCGCTGCCGGCACCGTCCACCCCCCAATCTTGGTGTTCCGTGCAATGCACGGGCATCTACGCACGGGAAATTATGTCGAACACGGCTAGTTTTAAGCAGGCTAGGTCTACAGCCATGATGATAGTGACTGCAGACGGTGAGGTTGACTATGGTATGCCGAACACGGCGCCTATACTCAGGTGTCATCTCCGGCGTAGGGTCTTGTCACTTCACTGTGAGGAGCAGCACGTAATAATTTGACCAACGTGTAGTACAGTGCTACAACATTGGTAGTAGTACTACTACTAGTACTAGCACCACCGTCTGGATTTAGTAGTACTACCACGTCCATCTGGATTTAGTATTTGACTAGCAATATCTAGTAATGCAAGTCACAAAAATTGTACTGCTCCCTCTGTAAACAAAACATGGTGTATTGTTTTATTCCTATCGGCGAGATAACTTAATGTCTTTTTGCTACTTAATAGGATTACATGCAATGAACTAACCACGACATGTGATGTTTGGTAGTCTCAAGTCATTGAAAGCATGCACGGGCACGGAGGGGGACGCGGCTTCATTGACTTACTGCACCTGCCTTTGGGTGTATGACACGTGGGCCCAACGGGTGGCTGGCCAACCTGTCATATAGCCAAAGGCAGGTGCAGTAGAGGGGCGAGGAGTAGATGGCCAACACGCACGTGAATTCAACGCAGTATGCACTTCTCATATAAAGGCTCCCGCCAGTCCAATCAACGAAATCCTACGCACCTACGCACCCAAGGGCAAGGGTGATCACTCCAATCGCAAGATCAGTTGACTAGAAGCTAGACCCATGGAGGCGATGAGCGCGAGCATCAGCCGGCTGTGCCAGATGGTCCACGACGCCGGCCTGCGGCCCGGCACCGAGGAACGTCTCCAGGTAATGCTTGAGGCCGCCAGGGCGAGGGGCCGCTTGGATGACAGCTTCCTCTCCTAGTTCGACGAGGTCCTCGTCGGCTTCCTCGACAAGTTCACCATCGTCAAGAAGCTCGATGACGACCTTGACGTACGCCTCCAGCCCACATGCCTAGGCTCTACGATGCCTGCCACCCTCAACGGCCTCTATGGTGACAACCTCTTCGACGCACTGGTGGCCCTGCGACTGCCCGCCGTCGCGCCGGAGAATGTCCACCCCGAGGTCGCGCTCGCCGCGCAGCGCCTGGCGCAGCAAGACACCATCGACATAATCACCCACGTCTACGCGCAAATCATCCACAAGGACTACTACATGCAAGAGGAGGACGATAGGACACTGGCCTTCTTGGACCGCAGGGCAACCTTGGACGGCATTGTTCAGAAGCACGTTGAGCTTGCCGCCAACGCCGCTGCTCCTCACACGTCGGTTCGTGACCCGGTGCACTAGGGCGTGAGGATGTCGTTTATGGATCCGTATGTATCTTTATCTTTCCGTCAAATCCATGTAGTAGTATATGGTACTACTAGTAATTATCTTACCTTTCACATCAACTTCATAATTTTCCTACATACTCCATGCATGAACCGCGCCAGAACCAAACTTCTCATTACACTAGGGAAAATCGTTATTTCTATCTATCGGTCGCGCCATGGAGCAGAACCAAATTTTACAAGTTACAAGTTCAAAAGGAAAAGCCTGCCGTGTTCGCGTCGCACCCCCACACGGTTAGTTCGGCACGCCGCTCAAGAGGGAATGCGTGTTGTGTTGCATTTTCTTTTACAAGTGGGACCGCAGTTGAGAAAACCGACTATCGGCAAACCCCCACCCCGCCCACCGCGCAATGGCTGAGAAAACAGAAGGGAGAAGAGATGGCTGTAGCATGGACTCCAAGAAAATTGGTGTCGGATGGGACTCGTGTGGGTGGCGTGTGCCGTACTGCTAGACATGAATGCTAGTTATGGCCCATGCCACCCCACTTATCGAGGTTCTGGTTACGTAGAACAAATTTCCTGGAGTCCGTGCTCAGCCCTGCTCTATCTCTCTTCTCAGCCAGCCAGCAGACGCGCGGAGCCCTTCATCTGCTTGCTCATATGCGGTCCCACATGTCAGTGAAAACGCAAGAGGACCCACTGAACCTGCACATCTTTCACCTCGACGTGCTGGTGATGAAAAAAAAATCCAATAAAGATCTTCGGTGGCCACTTTTGGAGTTACTCAAGAGTAGTAAGATTCTATTTACAGTTTAACCCAACATGCACATCACGTGGCTTCAACTAACACTCTATTTTCTTGCATGACACGACCTGGACGCTGGATGTCCCACGTGTCGGCAGAAGGAGGAAGAACTCGACCAAATATTCGGTTGTGCTCTCGGATTAGACTAGTTGTGCTAACTTAAAATGTTATTGTGTAGAATGGATGCAAGTTTTGGTATTGGGAAGAAGAGTACAACGATATATTGATAGAGCGCAATTTAGTAGATGTTCTAGCACTTTTAGCTAGCATAGAGGCTTAGAGATGAGACTAGTGCACTTGTTGATAGAATAGAGGCTAGACATGTCTACTTCTTTACACTCAAAGAAGAAAGAAGCACGCAAGATCGAGCCTCCGCACATCAACAATGAATGCATCGAGAAGGCACTAATCCAACTTACAGGAGCAGTTATGAAAGTTGGATATCTTGTAAAATGTATTCTTGTGGTTCTTGTTTTCTTTAGTCTTGCTTTTCTAGTCAAAATTTTGGTGATGTATTTCCATGTACCAAAAAATCAATGATGAAAAAAAGATATGTGTTTGCAAAGAAAGATGTATGCTGCCGGGATGCGGCCGCGTGTTCAGCGCACGGCCACCACATCCGAAAAATGGCCCCGACACGACCCCATTGTCCTACCCAAACGGACAGAATCCGGGGAAACCGGAGGTCCGTTTGGGGTCGTGCATTGGAGTTGGCCTTGCAAGTGGGACCGCAGTTGAAGAAACCGACTATCGGCAAACCCCCACCTCGCCCGCCGCGCGATGGCTGAGTTAGAGAAACGACGAGGTTGAAGAGATTGCTGTTGCACGGACTCCAAGAAATATGGTGTCAGATGGAAGTCGTGCTGGTGGCGTGTGCTATACTCCTGGACGTGAATGCTTGTTCTGGCCCATGCCACCCTACTACTCCTAGTACTAGTTATAGTAGTAGTATCGAGGATTCGAGGTGGTGGTTAAGTACAGTGAACACATTAACATATGGCCCACCTCACACTGTGGCCAAATTTCCTGGAGTCTGTGCTAGGTTAAAAAGTGTTCTTTGTGAGGATGGGTGGCTGGTCTCAAGTTTAAAACTTGTTGTATTACGTACGTGGACGTAGAGATAGTGCAGCATGTGAAGCTAGTACAAATAGTGTACTATTGTTGATTGGCCTCATCCGATAACCTGTTGCAATGCACGTATAATTATGTATTCGGAAAATATTTTTTTGCCTCATCGCAGCACCCACTCAGAGAAGCGACTCGATAGCCATTCATAAATTTAGTAAGTTTATCACAGGCATATCATTTTATTACATACAACAGCTCATCAACCCACAATGACAATGAGGATACATTATAAATACTAAAGTTTTTATCACACAACAAATAAAAAGCAATGAAATGAACTTCAACTCAACCAATCCTTGGTGTTGGAAACGCTTGCTTTGAACCACAAGTGATTCTCTGGGAAGGGCCAGCGATTGTAAATCTCGAGGCCAACGCAGGACTGATCATCCAGGCTGAAGCGGCCTACTATATCACGACCAGGGTAGGTAACCACCGAAATGTCCAACGTATAGATACAATTGCTTCTCATAAATGGTAGTAACATTGTGTCAACATCAGCTGGATCGGCTTTCACCATCATTGGATAGTTTTTTCCAAGGAAGAGCGAGTTTTCTCCAAGACTATCAATACTGTACCAGGGAGAAGGTGTTGGCGCTAGCACAGTAGTATCTATCCCGAATACCATGCAACGGGTGTTGGAATAGGTCCGGAGAGTGCAACCATGGGAGACAACACCTGCTTCCTTAGTAGTAACATCAGCAGTGGGCTGTATACAGACAAGAAGGGGTGATCCATCAGAAGTTGACAGGCGCCACTGAGTATATGGGCCCTCCTCGTCCTCATGCTCGTGATCATCACCATCGTCATCTCCCCCTTGGTTATAAAAAATTTCAAGTATAGGTGGTGGAATGTTCACAGGACCTTGGAAACACAAGAAGAAGGTTAATTAGTAGAGAAGGGAAACTTGCTAACTCGCGTGCATGTGGATGAAACAATTATAATTATGGTGGAAGACAAACGTACCGAAACTACGAGGATCCCATGCAAAAACAGTGCCACGAGTGGTGGCAGCAAACACAAGACCCTCGTATTGAATTGCATCACAGTACACATCCGTGTATAGACACTGAGTTTTGAGCAATATCCATCCAGTCGAACCACGAAGGACGGTAACAACCTTGTCGAAGATAACAACAACTTCATAGTTCTTGTAATTCCAAGAGCGGTTGGGAACTCAACAAATTGCTATCTTCCATAGACGACAGCCACCATGATCGTATTTGAATGTACGTAGATCATCTGTGTGCTCAACCTCAGGCCACTCTGAGATTTTTGGAAGTGGAATCCGCTGACGAGTGTACACATTCACAAGTTCCCACTCGCAATTGTACCCAATATAAACAACCCAATCTCCATTTGCGCCAGCCCAGGCCTTACCCTGAAGCGATGGCATCTTCACATCACACGTATCATTATCAAGCAACATCAACTTGCACAAGGCGAGGTCTCCGTCGTCCGCCCGCCAGCGAGCAGGGTCATGGCGAAGAAGATAGGGGAGATCAAACCGCTCCTGGACCCTTGGGTTCCTTGTAATGATGTTATTAGTTGATTCAAGAATGGGCTTGAACGAACCTGCCATGCTAGCCGAGGTGATGACATCGCACCGATCAATGAGTTCCTCCACCACGTCATCTTTCAGATCAGGGCAAGAAGAACAGGGTCGTTTCTGGCTTGTTCCCTCAATGGAGAAGATGATCGAACAATGGCAGAAGGAAGGGTGAAGGAAAATGGAGGAGGGAGGAAGAGCGTGCGACAGCAGTTCCAAATCGAGAGGGAAAGGCGAAGAGTCGGTGGACGGTTGCCAGTTTGCCACGGTACACCAAGAGGAGCCCCGGCCTACACGTCATTTCGGAAATTGTACAAAATTACTCGCCGTCGTCTCACTGACATGTTGGAACGGGACCACATGTCAATGAAACATGGTGGGTAATTTCTCGTGCAAAATGCGATCTGGCCGTGTTAGCCCGAGGTGCCGCATTAGTTATCGACCTTTATTTTTTTAACATACAATCTGACTGGATAGCTCCTGTGGTCATCACACGTGAGCGGATATATAGGTGGGCTAGGTGGGCAGGCGGTAAGTGCTAAAAGAGTTGATCTCGAAAAAAGAGTTGATCCAATGCTTGGTTTTGTTTGGATTTTCCAACTATGAACATTGGATAGAGTGTATCAATGGCTTACGTTCAAAGTTATTGTCATACTATAGAATGGTATACGAACGTGGAGAGATTTGGTTGATTTTATATCGCTGAATAATATAAAATATTATGAGTGCAGACGCTCCACCCCGAAGTTTGTTGCTCCTTCTCGGTCGTCGGGAATCTATGTTCTTCCACTCTTTCGTTTAAGACATGAGCTTTGTTCATCCTTTTGCCGACATGTGGGACATCTATATGCCTCCATTTTACAAAATCATACTATATGCCTCCATGACACGCGGGAAATCTAGCATTAAGGTGGTGTGTCATGCAAGAAAATGGAGATATGCAGTGCGTAAGTGAGTCGTGCACTTCGATGGCACCTAGTACTACGCAATATTTTTTTCTCCTTGATGGCACGTGAATAGTGCACGTACTCAATGACAGAGCACGGGATGGTAGCCATGGACATGGTCGGCCCTTTTTGAAGAGAGTACTAATAAATAACGTTGATGTGTCCCGTCAACTCGCAGAACGACGAGAAGCTTGCTTACTACGCCTTCTCCCTTGCCAACGCGTGCGTGGTGGCTCACAACATGAGGAGAAACTTTTGCTTACAAGCGGTGGACGTGCAGCAGTTCATTTGGTGTCAGATTGCCAGAAGTACTACTGTAGTACCATCATTATTGTTCGACTTCCCGAGGAGGAGAAGAGCCAAGCGCAAGGTCACCTACTAACCTAGTACAGTACTACTATAGCCAAAGCTGGTCCACCTTTTTAGAGCATGGTTAATTAATATAGGCGGCTCTTGCAGTGGCACATCATTTAGAGCAAGTACTCTCTTCGTAGGAACAAAGTAAGTGAAACAAAAGTTGGAGTGGATGCTAGATTGCCAATTAAAACATGATTACATAGGGAAAAAATCCTATAGCATTCTATCCTATGAATCAAACGACCAATGTAGGAAAATTATGAGGGGGGTCTCTCCAACAGTGTTCCTGGGCTCGCACCTAGCATCACGGTGGTCGAACTTGGAGTCATTCATCTGGCACACGTGGCATCTCAGATCTGGACACAAGGTGACGCGACCTCTCACTTCCTCCGCCATTTGAAGCGGCGCGTCGATGGAGGGCTAGCATACTCCAATATTAGGTTGGCTCTATGTGATGTGGCAACTTCATATACTAACTGGATGCTGGCTATACTACTACGGTACTCACACTCCAAGAAGTGACTCAAAAACCATTCATAAATTGAGTCTATGACATGAATTTGCAACTGAAATGTACCATTCATTAAATACAACAAGTCATCAACACACAACGACAATGATGATACATGTTGGATTATAGATTATTTCCAACAAAACATTCTAGCAAATACTAAATTTTTCATCACACAACAAATAACAAGCAATGAAATGAACTTCAACTCAACCAATCCTCGGCGTTGGAAACGCTTGCTTTGAACCATAGGTGCTCTGGGAAGGGCCAGCTATTGTACATATCGAGAGCAACGCAGGACTGATCATCCAGGCAGAAGCGGCATATATCAGGACCAGGGTAGGGAACCACCGAAATGTCCGAGGTATAGATACATTTGCTTCTCATAAATGGTAGTAACGTTGTGTCAAGAGCAGCTGGATCGCCTTTCACCATCATTGGATAGTTTGGTCCAAGGAAGAGCGAGTTTGCTCCAAGACTATCAATACTGAACCAGGGAGAAGGTGTTGGCGCTAGCACACAAGTATCCGTCCTGAATACCATGCAACGGGTGTTGGAATAGGTCAGGAGAGGGCGACCATGGGAGACAACACCTGCTTCCTCAGTAGTAACAGTCTGAGTGCACTGTATACAGACAAGAAGAGGTGATCCATCGGAATTAGTTGCCAGGCGGCACTGAGTATATAAGTTCTGCTCCTCCTCATGTTCGCGATCATCACCATCGTCATCTCCCCCTTGCTTATAAATTTATTCAAGTATAGGTGGTGGAATGTTCACAGGACCTTGGAAACACAAGAAGAAGGTTAATTAGTAGAGAAGGGAAACTTGTTAACCCGCATGCATGTGGATGAAACAATTACAATTACGGTGGAAGACAAACGTACCGAAACTACGAGGATCCCATGCAAAAACAGTGCCACGAGTGGTGGCAGCAAACACAAGACCCTCGTATTGAATTGAATCACAGTAGACATCCGTGTATAGAAACTGAATTTTTAGCAATATCCATCCAGTCGAACCAAGAAGGACGGCAACAAGCTTGTCGAAGATAGCAACAACTTCATAGTTCTTGTAATTCCAAGAGCGGTCGGGAACTCGACAAATTGCTATCTTCTATAGACGACAGCCACCATGATCGTATTTGAACATACGTAGATCATCTGTGTGCTCAACCTCAGGCCACTCTGAGATTTTTGGAAGTGGAATCCGCTGACGAGTGTACACATTCACAAGTTCCCACTCGCAATTGTACCCAATATAAACAACCCAATCTCCATTTGCGCCAGCCCAGGCCTTACCTTGAAGCGAGGGTATCTTGACATCACACGTATCGTTATCAAGCGGCATCAACTTGCACAAGGCGAGTTCTCCGTCGTCCGCTCGCCAGCGAGCAGGGTCATGGCGAAGAAGATAGGGGAGATCAAACCGCTCCTGGACCCTTGGGTTCCTTGTAATGATGTTATTAATTGAGTCGAGAATGGGCTTGAACGAACCTGCCATGCTAGCCGAGGTGATGATGTCGGACCGATCAATGAGTTCCTCCACCACGTCATCTTTCAGATCAGGTCAAGAATAACGGGGTCATTTCCGGCCTGTTCCCTCCATGGAGAAGACGATCGAACAATGGCAGAAGGAAGGGTGAAGGCAAATGGAGGAGGGAGGAAGAGCGTGCGACAGCAGTTCCAAATAGAGAGGGAAAGGCGAAGAGTCGGTGGACGGTTGCCAGTTTGCCACGATACACGAAGAGGCGCCCCGGCCTACACATCCTTTCAAAATTGTACAAAAGTACTCGCCGTCGTCTCACTGACATGTTGGAATGGGACCACATGTCAACGAAATTTGGTGTGTAATTTCTTGTGCAAAATGCGATCTGGCCGCGTTGGCCCGAGGTGCCGCATTAGTTATCGACCTTTATTTTTTTAACATACAATCTGAGTGGATAGCTCCTGTGGTCATCACACATGACCAGATATATAGGTCGGGTAGGTGGGCAGGCAGTAAGTGCTAAAAGAGTTGATCTCGAAAAAAGAGTTGATCCAATGCTTGGTTTTGTTTGGATTTTCCAACTATGAACATTGGATAGAGTGAATCAATGGCTTACGTTCAAAGTTATTCTCATACTATAGAATGGTATACGAATGTGGAGAGATTTGGTTGATTTTATATCGCTGAATAATATAAAATATTATGAGTGCAGACGCTCCACCCCGAGGTTTGTTGCTCCTTCTCGGTCGTCGGGAATCTATGTTCTTCCACTCTTTCGTTTAAGACATGAGCTTTGTTCATCCTTTTGCCGACACGCGGGACATCTATATGCCTCCATTTTACAAAATCATACTATATGCCTCCATGACACGCGGGAAATCTAGCATCAAGGTGGCGTGTCATGCAAGAAAATGGAGATATGCAGTGCATAAGTGAGTCGTGCACTTCGATGGCACCTAGTACTACGCAATATTTTTTCCTCCTCGATGGCACGTGAATAGTGCACATACTCAATGACAGAGCACGGGATGGTAGCCATGGACATGGTCGGCCCTTTTTGAAGAGAGTACTAATAAATAAGATGTGTCCCGTCAACTCGCAGAACGACGAGAAGCTTGCTTACTATGCCTTCTCCCTCGCCAACGTGTGCGCGGTGGCTCGCAGCACGAGGAGAAACTTTTGCTTACAAGTGGTGGATGTGCAGCAGTTCATTTGGTCTCAGATTGCCAGAAGTACTACTGTAGTACCATCATTATTGCTCAACTTCCCAAAGAGGAGAAGAGCCAAGCGCAAGGTTACCTACTAACCTAGTACAGTACTACTATAGCCAAAGCTGGTCCACCTTTAGCATGGTTAATTAATATAGGCGGCTCTTGCAGCGGCACATCATTTAGAGCAAGTACTCTCTTCGTAGGAACAAAGGAAGTGAAACAAAAGTTGGAGTGGATGCTAGATTGCTAATTAAAACATGATTACATAGGAAAAAAGTCCTATAGCATTCTATCCTATGAATCAAACGACCAATGTAGGAAAATTATGAGGGGGGTCTCTCCAACAGTGTTCCTGGGCTCGCACCTAGCATCACGATGGTCGAACTTGGAGTCATTCATCTGGCACACGTGGCATCTCAGATCTGGACACAAGGTGACGCGACCTCTCACTTTGTCCGCCATTTGAAGCGGCGCGCCGGTAGAGGGCTAGCATACTCCAATATTAGGTTGGCTCTATGTGATGTGGCATCTTCATATAGTAACCGGAGGCTGGCCATACTACTATGGTACTCACACTCCAAGAAGTGACTTGAAAACCATTCATAAGTTGAGTCTATGACATGCATTTGCAACTGAAATGTGCCATTCATGAAATACAACAAGTCATCAACACACAACGACAACGAGGATACATGTTGTATTATAGATTATTTCCAACAAAACATTCTAGCAAATACTAAAGTTTTCATCACACAACAAATAACAAGCAATGAAATGAACTTCAACTCAACCAATCCTCGGCGCTGGAAACGCTTGCTTTGAACCATAGGTGCTCTGGGAAGGGCTAGCTATTGTCAATATCAAGAGCAACGCAGGACTGATCATCCAGGCTGAAGTGGCATATATTAGGACCAGGGTAGGGAGCCACCGAAATGTCTGAGGTATAGATACAGTTGCTTCTCATAAATGGTAGTAATGTTGTGTCAACAGCAGCTGGATCACCTTTCACCATCATTGGATAGTTTGGTCCAAGGAAGAGCGAGTTTTCTCCCAGACTATCAATACTGAACCAGCGAGAAGGTGTTGGTGCTAGCACACTAGTATCCGTCCTGAATACCATGCAATCAGGAGAGGGCGACCATGGGAGACAACACCTGCTTCCTCAGTAGTAACAGTCTGAGTGCACTGTATACAGACAAGAAGAGGTGATCCATCGGAATTAGTTGCCAGGTGGTGAAATGTTCACAGGACCTTGGAAAAACAAGAAGAAGGTTACTTAGTAAAGGGAAACTTGCTAACCCGCATGCATGTGGATGAAACAATTATAATTACGGTGGAAGACAAACGTACCGAAACTACGAGGATCCCATGCAAAAACAGTGCCACGTGTGGTGGCAGCAAACACAAGATCCTCGTATTCAATTGCATCACAGTACACATCCGTGTATAGAAACTGATTTTTGAGCAATATCCATCCAGTCGAACCACGAAGGACGGCAACAAGCTTGTCGAAGATAGCAACAACTTGATAGTTCTTGTAATTCCAAGAGCGGTGGGAACTCGACAAATTGCTATCTTTAGTAGATGACAGTGACCATGATCGTATTTGAACGTACGTAGATCATCTGTGTGCTCAACCTCAGGGCACTCTGAGATTTTTGGAAGTGGAATCCGCTGACGAGTGTACACATTCACAAGTTCCCACTCGCAATTGTACCCAATGTAAACAACCCAATCTCCATTTGCGCCGGCCCAGGACTTACCCTTAAGCGTTGGCATCTTGACATCACACGTATCATTATCAAGCGGTATCAACTTGCACAAGGCGAGGCCTCCGTCGTCCGTGCCCATGCGAACATCCTTATAGCAAAGAAGATAAGGGAGATCAAACCGCTCCTGGACCCTTGGGTTCCTTGTAATGATGTTATTAGTTGAGTCAAGATTGGGCTTGAACGAACCTGCCATGCTAGCCGAGGTGATGACGTCGCACCAATCAATGAGTTCCCCCACCACGTCATCTTTCAGATCGGGGCAAGAATAACGGGGTCGTTTCCAGATTGTTCCCTCCATGGAGAAGACGATCGAACAATGGCAGAAGGAAGGGTGAAGGCAAATGGAGGAGGGAGGAAGAGCGTGCGATAGCAGTTCCAAATCGAGAGGCAAAGGCGAAGATTCGGTGGACGGTTGCCAGTTTGCCACGGTACACGAAGAGGCGCCCCGTCCTACGCGTCCTTTCGGAAATTGTACAAAAGGACTCGCCTTCGTCTCACTCACATGTTGGAACGGGACCACATGCCAACGAAACATGGTGTGTAATTTCTCGTCCAAAATGCGATCTGGCCGCGTTGGCCCGAGGTGCCGCATTATTTCTCGACTTTATTTTTTTAATGGCATGCCGTTCAATTTTGAAGCACGACTAATTGGTACTGTTTGCAGAGAAAATATAAACTACTCTACCACTACTCCACCTCTACTACTAGTAGTATAAAAAAGATATATAGGCTGGAGCTTCAGAGCTTTCTTGTTAAGGGCTGCCCACTTGCTTCTCACACTATCACCCTCTCTCCAGATCTAAAAAAGATGGCATCTCTCTCCCTCCTCACCGGTGGTCACAGATCCGCCGGGGAAGAAAAGGACGTGCAGCGTTGACGCACTCGTCGTCGGCGAGCGAGGTCACGCATTGACGACAAGGCCATCCTCTCAGACCTAGCGCCCGCGCGGGATGGCCTCCGTCCCCAAGCTCGCTGCCGTAGTGCGTGCGGAGGACGACAACCCTGAGCGAAGCCACTTCCTGCCGACCCTCAGTTATGCTACCTCTTTTCGAACCATACCCTTGTTCTATTGCCCCATCTGCCACGAGCGTAGAATTTTGTTTGGGCAAAAACCAATAAATTTGGTAGCACTTAGATCTTGCCCAGGCTCTAAACTTGAGCTGGCTCCGCCACTGTCGCTGCATGTGGATCTTTTTCCATTCCACCATCTTCCCAATTTCCTATCCTCTGCTCAGCTGGTCATGCAGACGAAAACCTTAATTTGCACTATTAAAGGAAACCCTACTTCATGCAGACTAATCCATGTCTGGGTTGAATAAGGAAAGGAAGGGAGACTGTACTGTCCAAGAGAGTTGGCATCGAACCCACATCTAGGTTAAAAAGGGGAAAATCAGTAGCTAAGGAACGAGTCTCGTGTCTCTTGGTTGAAGAAGGGTAGAAAGGCATGACAACGCAATAGAGAATGACCAGGTCGATCGGTTTGTTGTCCTCACATAGGAAAAAGGTGGCTAAAGAGAACAAAAATGGGACGTAGTCCACATATGCTGCATGGATATTTGTTGCTCTGGGCAACCATACCTCCCGCACCACTCTGTGCGTCCGTGGAGGTACATCGTACTGGTGCGCCCACTGTCCGAATGGGTCTCCCATGCTCTTATTGCCACTTTTTTGCTGTTAGTATAACGCCAGCGGTAAAGTCAACCAATGCTACTGCTAAAGTGATGCCACATTTAACTAATGCCGCATTCAGTCTAATGCCACCGATAAATTTAAGGAATGCCATTTAATGTCTCTGGATTATTTTAGGGTTAGCTGTTGATTCTGGACGTATTAAAGAATTTTCAGCTAAGGCATTCTAATGTTGTTGCACAGCCAGTATACCAACGATGAAACTTGTTACTACCTTCAGATTTTTGCAATGTTAATGCTTATAGATTACATACCTCCCTTTCATGAGATAAGTCAATTTTTTTGTACAGTGTCACCAAAATGCCAAGGCGCTAATGTCATTTTATTTTGGTTAAACTGCACAAAAAATTATGAAGACAAGAGGAAAGGTCAAGAGTGGGCACCTCCTCCTTTGGCTATTTAATTGATTCGTTCAATCAAGTTTTTATGTTTGATCGATTATCAAGATTGGGATAGCAATTTTTCATGTCCACTCGAGTTCGAAATGATATTTACCTTGAAGGTACATGGTTTGCAATTTTTTAATACTGTCATTAGTTAATAATGCTAGTTACCTTCAAACTTCTGTATTTGGTTTAATGCTCTTGCACAGCTAGTATACCAATGCTGAAACTTGCTAACTTTACATTTTGTATTGTTAATTCTTATAGAAACCTTCCAGTGCTAGAGCTTATGGAAATCTGTTCAGTAAAACCATTATACTGTACCCTGTAATAAAATAACTACTCTACTATTGGACTAGCCACTGGATTAGTGTATATTTGTACTATTCGAATGGTGTTGCATTAGCGATTGGACATATATAAAGTGTGGCAAGCTTTCCCAGATATGTGCTCAAGAAAACTAGTACCTGTTTTTCTAAATACTGAACGTTTGGGTCCTTTAAATTGAACTGCGAAAACGTCTTATATTAAGGAACAGAGGGTGTAGAGTTCACTCAAATTATCCCGGTAAAGCTAGTCACACCTTTGTTAAAATTAATGTTCATTATTTTATCGGAGGAGGTCTGTATGTTTGTCTCTAATGCCTGTCGACTACATACCTGACATCATGATGTAATGTTAAGTCATTTCCTTTTGTACAGTGTCACTGAAATGTCAAGGCGGTGAAGGCATTTTATTTTAGTTGAACTGCACAAAATATGCTTAAAAGAAGAGGAAAGGTCAGGATTCAATCATTCTTTCAGAAAGAACTATATATGCCTTTCTGACATCGGCCGCTGTTGCCTTATTTATTCCTTCGAACAGGTGGTTAGAAACAGTCTTGCTACCTTTTCCCATTAAGAAATTGGAATGCTTATATTTGTGAGTCTATGCTTCAACTAGTGCCACTTTTATAGTAATCACACTTTCAATATCTATGCAAGCAGGGATGCTCAATTTTAGTGGAACTGCACAAAAAGTCCAACTGGTTCAACATTAGGAGCATGTTTTCTTCCAAACCTTTATATCCAATTGGTGGCACTATGAGTTTTTCGTTATGAAGGTACATGGTTTGCTACTATCTTGCTACTCTTTTTGTACTGTCATTAAATAGTAATACTAGTGGTTTGCATGTGAATTTATTGGCAGGATGGACCTACATTGGAGGTGCAGGACATGATTCAATGATTGGATGCTCAATTTCGGTTGTATCTATTTCACCTCTTCCATTACTGCGAACATGGATATCCTTGGTCTGATGAAGAATAGTGCTATATTTCTGCTCTGAACCAGCAAATCAATTCAGTATGAAATTGTCCAGGGCAAAACATGACTGTATCAAATTGTCCAGTGCAAAACATGACAGATGCTAAGCGGAAGAGACATGTTTAAACCGAAAATACAAGGTGGGGTATATGTTTACTAGTTGCTTGATATTTGTGCAGACAAAGATGTCTGCCCGTTGCTATTTGGCAAACACACAAAGTGACCGTAATTTTGGTTGAACTGCACAAGAGAATAGTATAGTCACTGAATGCAGTGCCATTTGAAAATAGACACAGAAAGATTGGATAGTCACTTCACGGACTGCACAAAAGTAGTACTGTACTATTTATTGGCCAACACTAGGTGCTTCATTGCTTTGGTGTTATTATACAATGGGCATCATTTTTCCTAAGTTAAAGTTTGTATTCCGAAAATAGTCTCGCCGTGTAATCGAGAGAAGACCAAATCATATTGCAGCGGATGTTCCTCCACCATGTGTGGTTCATTCTCATGGTTCCAGCTATTGGTGAAACCACTTACGTTTGCAAGAGGAATTGTAGACTTCACAAACAAATTTGTTTTTCAGTCTATACTGAATGTTGGCCAAGAGAAGCATCCATGTTAGTAGGAAGAACAGATGTTTTTTCTAGATCTTTGCTTTTGAAGCTACATATTTATATATGATCTGTGAATCATTGAGATGCAGTAACATGTTGATCTTTTGTATGGGAATCGTACTAGTTGGTTTTGAATTTGGGCTACTAATGTGAACATATTACAATGCCAGGCGTGCAAGTCTCGTGTGAACATTTTGAACGGATCGGCTCTTACTATTGTGCACAGCATGATCCTTATTTATGTGTTCTCAGTGTTTAGAAGTTACTAACACTTCCTTATTTTTGTTCGCTCAGTGTTTACAAGTTACTGATCGATCACTAGCTAGCCTGCTAATGCGCTCCTGGCAGTTTTAGTTCCAACGCAAGATCCGAAGTGGTAGTTTTTTGAATAAAAATGCCTACCTCTGAAGAAACTAACAAGCTGCTCTGAAGAAAATGCCATGCGAATCTGAAGAAACTGCCAGCAAAAACGTTTCCAAATGCCTTATCTCACAGCGAACATTCATCAGCTAATGCGATCGTACACGTACACCATCCGACCTACTCGATCCTACACGTACACTATCCGACCTACTCGATCCTACACGGATAAATAGCGGATCACACACGTACTACCTCCTTTCCGGTTTGTAGGGCTCAATTCAAAAAACGACCTACTCGATCCTACACGAATAAATAGCGGATCACGCACGTACTACCTCCTTTCCGATTTGCAGGGCTTACTTAAAAAATCTAACCATCCAAGGTAGATGATGAGTGTTGGAATCATTTTTGACAAGGAGGGAGTACCTCATCTGGATGATTTGAGTGCACTCGTTTGACCGTCATGCCGGCGTGCGACCCAGCACGGACGGGACGCACCACTGAAGGGACGGGATGGCACAGTCATAATTTCAGTTTTTCTAGTTTCGCATGGCAAGCTGGCGCGCTATGCCATGCCTGCTTATGCATTGAATTCCGATGACCGTGATGACCGTCGCGTTTCCCTCGACACGCTAGTTCGCCTACCTTCCGCCTATAATTACTGTTTCCCGGGCTTCTCCGGTGGCACCATCACCCAACTCATCCTATCCTCTTAAGGCCCCACCGGCCCGACGTCGCTCGCCACTTATCCTCGCTCTCGCCACGTCCGCCATGCCCTCGCCCATCCGCGATAGGCGACACCGAAGGTTGTCACCGCCGGAACTAGTGTTCGGTTTTTCACCGGAAGGCAGACGGAGGGAGGAGGCATTCTATCGGTCTTTAGATGGCAATGCGGAGATAGAGGAGTTGTTGGAGCGCGACCGCCTGGCGGAGGAGCAGGAGTTGTTGGAGCGTGACCGCTTGGCGGAGGAGCAGCGTATGACCAATTTGCGCCGCCAGCGGGACATAGAGCAGCATCGCACCGACGCTCTTAGTCACGAGCAGAGTGCCCGCAACTGTGCCGACTACATGGTGGCCGGCGCTCGGCAAATAGCCCTGGAGGCTGTCGGGCACGCACGCGTTCGCGACGCTGATTTTTACTACCAGCTCGTCAAGTGGGTTTCCCGCTTAGAAGCCGAAGCTTTAGTGGACCACGCCGCCATGGAAAGGGCCAACGCGCGCGAGCAACGCGCCCTATCGCACCTCTGGCAAGTCTGAGGCGAGGCGAAGGACGCCGGTGCCGGCGTTTAGCATGTACCGCAGATGGCGGCCGACATCGTCTAGTTAGTATTTGTACGCTACTAGAGCATTAGTGGGAGTAGATAGTTAACTTGGCTATGATGGTTGTCAACGTGGAAGTGCAGTACTCTATATGTGGATCAGACCTGTTACTTTGCTCTGAATGTTGAACTTTCTGTTTGAACATATGGAATGGGCTATTATTTTTTAAATGGGCTGTATTTGTCCTCCACGGGTTTAGAGGCTGACTTGTGGGCCTACCAAGTTGACGCGTACACAATCAGGAGATGATTGTACGTGGAGAGGATGACAGCAGGGACCCGCCAAGGTCATGGCAGTACGCAAGCAAGTGCCTCCTTATTTCAAGCCAATAAAAAAATGGCTCCTCCTAATGGATTTCTGACATCTGGGTCCCATGCCATTGTCAACGTAGTCAATAAACGAGAGAATTGCACAACGAGCGGCAGACACTAGGGACCCAGAAGCTCGCCTAGTTATTTTTGTTTTGGGTTAATTTGATAAACGCCACTCCAAATCTGGTGTTTCCGAGAAATGCCACTGCAATTTCCAAACTTTGAAAAATGCCATTTCATGCCATTTCCAGTGGCATTTTTCGAAGTCTGGACTGGCGTTTTTCAAAGTTTGCAAATTGCAGTGGCGTTTTCCAAAGTTTGCAAAAATTGCAGTGGCATTTTTCAAAGTTTGGAAATTGCAGTGGCATTTTTATGGAGCGCCATAATTGGAGTGGCATTTATCTAATTTGTTTTTTAGATGGAAGCAGGGTGTCAACTGGGCTGTACGGGGCACTCTGGCCTGTCTAGACAGCCTTCTCTTTTATGTTTACCACAGACCAGCCCAGTAGTTTTTTTATTTCTAAAAATGGCTAGCCCAGTTTTTTTGTGATTTGCCAAGTAAGTCGCTTTGTCAGGCCTGTTGGGCTGCAAATCTTTCAAGATGAGGAGAGCTTCATTCGGCTCGACGAGAAAATGGCCTATCAGTAATGAGAAATGGGCTGTACATTTTTAAAACACATCAAACCGACAATTAGTTTCAAATTTCTTTTTTTCATTTCGAGATTTTAAATTGCATTAATTTTTATGCGTGGACAATTTGTTGGATTTTATATTGATATACATTTATTTTTAAAATCAGTTTGAATTTGGCTCGAAATTTCGGGATTAAAAACAGTTCGGACCGCACCGAAATATGCAAAATTTCGTATAATTTTTTAACCGTGGCCACAATATGGGCTGTAATGCTAACAAAAAGAATATGGGCTCCAAAAAAAACCTTAAGAATTAGCAAATGGGCTGTAAATTATTAGAAATAATGGCAGATGGGTTGTATGCTGTTTTCCACAGATTTGAGGCTTTCCTAAAAAAAGGTTGACGCACAAGCAGTGACTGTTGGATGTCCATCCAACGGCCGTCGTGCTTCTTCAATCTCTGCTCTTCCTGCTCCAGCCGCTCAAACAAGCGCCGGCGGGACTGCCTGCTCCCTCCTCCCCGCGGCCGGCTGTGCTGCCGCGCAGGCCTCACCGCCCCACTGTACTCCCATCGCTGGCCTAGCCATCCCTCTACTCACCCACTCCTGATGTTATTCTCCGGCGACGGCAGACGAACCAGTAAACCCTCGTACAGTCGTACTCCCCTACGCGTGGGAAACAACTGCCGAGTCTTCCCTGCCTCCGTGTCGTTCCCTTCCTAGGCCTCGCCGTCGTCCACCGCCCTGGTGCTCTCGGCGCGGCCTGGTCAACGTGGTCAACGACCGACATGCATCTGAAGTGGACTGTACGTGGAGAGGCTGACAGCTGGGTCCACGGCCGCACGCAAGGAAATGCCTCCTTATTACGCGCAAAATAATGATTCCTCCACCTGACATCTGGGACCCACCGAAAGGGCCTCTGTATTTCGCGAAAAAAACGTTACCGCCGCTGACAGCTCGGACCCACCAGCTATATCTTCGCACGCAAGGAAGTGCGTCCTTATTACGCACAAAAAATGAATACTCCCCCTGCTAGCTGGGACCCAGTATAGTGGCAGGCTGACTTGTGGGCCTACTAAGTTGACGGGGACGGAGGGCTTTGTCAACTTAGTCAATATGCACGATTCTAGCCCCAGTGACCGTACGATGTCCATCCAACGGCCGTAGTGCTTCTTCAACCTCTGGTCTTGTTGCTCCAGCCGCCCAAAGCAGCGCCGGTCGTGCCGCATGCTCCTGCCTCCCGTGCCGGCTGTGCTGCCGCGGAGGCCTCACCGCCCCTACTATTCCCACCGCTGGCCAGGCCCTGCGGCGACGGCAGCCTCACACCGCAGCCGAACCAGTGAACCCTCGTACTCCTCTCCGCGCGGGCTTCCACTGCCGCGTCTTCCCCGGCTCCGCGTCGTCCCCTTCCTAGGCCTCGCCGTCGTCCACCGCCCTGGTGCTCTCGGCGCGGCGTGGTCAACGTGGTCAAGGAACGGCTTGCATCGGACGTGGACTGTACGTGGAGAGGCTGACAGCTGGGTCCACGGCCGCCAGCAAGGAAGTGCCTCCTTATTACGCGCAAAATAATTATTCCTCCACCTGACAGCGGGGACCCACCGGACGGCCACCGTATTTCGCGAAAAAAACGTTTTCCCCCTGACTGCTGGGACCCACCAGCTACATCTTCGCACGCAAGGAAGTGCGTCCGGGCAAAAACAAAAACGATTCGCCCCCTGACTGCTGGGACCCACCAGCTACATCTTCGCACGCAAGGAAGTGCCTGACAGTCGGGACCCACCTGGTCGAAGCGTACGTAGCGTTGTCATTGGTCGAGTAGACGGCGTGCCCGTAGCATGTACACGTACGTACAGCGGCCAGGTGCAAGAAAGAAAATACAGCCACGTACGTACATACGGGCAGGGTCTCGAACGCCTACTCGCGCATACGTACGGCCAGGGCTCGTGTACATGGCTGGGTCGGAACGGAGAAACAACGTCGTTGTCGTGTTCATGCGGAGCCAACCGGCTGGGTTGGAACGGAATGCGTTCTCGTGTTCATCGGGAGGGCTTGGACGGAATAGCCGAAGGAAACGAGGCCTGGCGTACCGCAGAACGGAGGAAACGGCCTTATGTTCGACCGGCCACATTCGAAACGGGATCCTGTTCATCGGGAGGGTCTGGCGTACCGCAAACGGAGGAAACGGACCTTCCTACGGTCGAAACGGGGGTCCTGTTGATCGGGAGGGGTGTGGCGTACCGCAAAACGGAGGAAACGGACTTGTGTTGGAGCGCTACGGTCGAAACGGGGGTCCTGTTCATCGGGAGGGTTGTGGCGTACCGCAAAACGGGACTCCACGGGATACTGTTCATCTCCACCGTCGACCCCCTCCAGCCTCCACGGGCTACTGTTCATCCACCGTCGACCTCCTCCAGCCTCCACCTGCGACTGTTCATCCACGGGGCTCCTGTTCATCCAGCCTCCACCGCGCGCTACTCCACCGGCTACTGTTCAACCAGCCCTCTCCACGGGCTCCTGTTCAACCACCCCTCCACGGGCTACTGTTCATCCAGCCCTCCACCGTCTACTGTTCATCCTGCCCTCCACGGGTGGTCCTGTTCATCCTGCCCTCCACGGGGTCCTGTTCATCCAGCCCCAACCGGCTCGATCGATCGGGGTACTGTTCATCCAGAGGCAACACCACGGGGTCCTGTTCATCCACCCCCACCGGGAACTGTTCATCCACCCCCCCCCCCGCAACGCTCACTGTTCATCCGGAGGCAGCATCGATTGGCTTCAGTTAGCAGCAGTAGCGAAGGAATCGCTCGATCGGGTTCAGTTAACAGCCATCGATCGATCAGTCGGGTTCAGTAACGCGTAGCCTGCAGTGCAATCGCTCGGGTTCAGTTAGAGCCCAACGCCTCGCACACACACGCGTACGTACGAGAGAAACGCGCATCGCTCGGCCCCCGACCACCCACCGTAACCGGGGACTCCCCGATATTTACCGCGCCCTCGCTTCTACCACGGTTTTTTCCATCATGGACGGCCCAAAGAATGTCATGCAGCTGCGTCTCCGGCCCGCCCAGGACGAAAAGCCCATTTTTTGTCATGATTTTTTGTCATAGAAGTAGGACCCCACCACATCTATGATGATACCGGGTTTTGTCACAATTATCATCATAGAAGTGTCATAAGTATGACAGAAAAAAATTTCATTCGGCCCAAAATGTCACGGATGTCTCTTTTTTTGTAATGCATATATTTTTCTCGATCTGCATCACATCAAGATTATGCCACAGATCCAAATCTTTCCAATACTCCAAGTCCCACAAAGTGGACCTGCGGGTAAACAATAATCTCTCTTCTGCCCTGCCATGCTTCCTTTTCCCGCTACCATTACCAGGATGGTTTCCTGGTGTAATATGCCTGACCTTCTCTTAATTCCACTTGCAACTCATCGGCGTGAGACTCTTTGGCGCATCACGGTTTTTATGCTTTGCATTGAACACATGTCTTCGGTATTTTGTAGGACGCGGCTTGTCCTTGGCAAGGAAACGACGGTGTCCAATATAACAGATCTTGCTAAGTATTGCGTATGACAGCGGATTCCTGTCACAGCGAACACATGCATTGTAACCATGTGTCGTTCGCCCTGACATAGTGCCCAAAGCCGGATAATCATGGATGCACCAAATTATAACAGCACACAGAAAGAAATCAGCTGGTGGGCTGCTATATAGGTCTCGAGTGAGAAAACCCCTCCATAGCTGTTGAAGTTCCTCCACAAGAGGCTCCATGAATAAATCAAAATCCTTTCCAGGACTTTTTGGACCTAGGATGAGCAAGGCCATCGTGTAGTTTGAATCTTTGGTACAGAGATTTGGAGGCATGGTGTAAGGGATAACAAGCACTGGACACATGCTATATGTGGCGCTCTGGTGGCCAAATGGGTTAAATCCATCTAAAGCTAAGACAAATCTAATGTTTCTCGGGTCAGCAGCAAACTTTTTGTGTTTCCGATTGAAGCTTTTCCCCTCACTACCATGTGATGGATGGCTCATTACATTCTGATATCTGTACTCCTGGTTCCTAGAATGCCACAGTACATCCTCTCTTGTTTCAGCGTCGTGAAACAACCTCTGCAATCTTGGTGTAATTGGAAAATGTCTCAGAACATTATGAGGAATCCTTTTCACAGCATCGCCATCTTTCCATCTTGATGATTTGCATTTCGGGCGTTCACTTAAGTTGGCATAATCCTTCCGGAATAGAACACAATTATTCTTACAAACATGGATCATATCATATCCAATTCCAACTGCACGAAGGAAATTCTTCATTTTACTGTAGGTGTGTGGCAGCTCAGACGCATCTGGGAAAGCTTTGCGGAAAGCAGCCAACATCGTATCCAATGATTTGTTGGTCATCCGCTCAGATGTATTCACCTGAAGAAAGTTGACCATAGCTGAGAACACTGACAACTTATTTCCTTGGGTGACAGCCACGTTGCATTGTTCGAACATGCGGTCCCACCGTTTTTCTTCTGCAGGTGAAAGTTCATGAAATCCACGAGCATTTCGTAGCATTGTTTCAATGTTGGTGAAACTCACTGGCTCCGCCACCACCACCTCATCCTCCTCTTCCACCTGAGCATCAAGCAGATCAAGATGGTAATCTGCTGCTTCCACGTAGTCAGTAACATTGACGTTCACAGCTTCACCATGATGAACCCACCTAGTATATGTGACCTACATCCCATACAAGTGTAGATGATTTTGCACAGTTGACTGGGGTCTTGTAACTGAATTCATACAACTGCTACACGGGCAGAGCACATCTAATTTCGGACCACTGTACTCAGCTCTGATAAAGTTCATGAAGTTTTCAACCCCCTTGACATATGCAGCGGAGAATCTTCGAGCAGAAGTTATCCAAGTCATGTCCATCTATTAGACATACAAATTAGTTCTTCTACTAGATATTACAGGAGAAACATATATGCTTTTTATGAAGTCCAGAAAAAAGATACCTAGGTCGATGTCTCAAGCTATGGCAAGATATTTGGACGAGCAGATCTAAGGAACGAAATATATTTAAAGCTAATTCCGCAAACAGATTGGAGTGCTAAACTATGGCAGGCCGTTTTAACAGTCAATGAGGTCGAGCACACAGCCATCGAACTATCGAAGGCCATCGCAGCAACAAAGTGGAGTATAAAATGGTGTAGAGCTATTTCACCTAACAGATTGGCTACTAGACCATGGCAATCTTCGTCACAATAAATATATTGCAGGATATTTTAGCAACTAATCGGGCTTGGCATGCCATCTGAGCTAAGCAGATTGAGTGTACAATAGGGCAAGGAAGCTTCTTAAGCAGAACATATTGACTGTAAACTACTTTGGCAAACAGTGAGATTAACAACGTCTATCAGCTAACATTCAGCGCTACATTGACATGCACGGGGCCTCAGTCTAGAATGCGCGTACTGTGGGAGAAGCTGACCATGAACATCGCCAGCGGTGGCGGTGCTGACCGTCGTGCGCCTCCACAAGAATGTCGCCAGCGATGGCGGCGCGGCTAGAGGACGGCAGTCTACGAGAGCGTACTGTGGGAGCGAGAGGATCGCCGTGCGTCCCCTCGACGAACCGCGGCACCGACGTATCGGCGTGGCGGGGAGGGCGGCTTTGGCAGAGTGAATGGAGTGGATGGGGACGGGGGGGAGGTGGGTTTGGGGAATATTATTGGCTAGTTGGCCGAAGGGCGGTTGAATTTGGGATTTGGGGGGGGGGGGGGGGGGGGGGGTTCGCGCGTTGGGCGAGGGGAGTTTGGCGTATGGTCGGTTTCTCCAAGTGCAGTCCCACGTGTCAGTGAAGAGGCAAGCCGAAGCGCGTTCCGTTTGCGTGAGCCGTGTGCAGGACCGAACGTGTGTGGGGTGGAATGCGACCGCGGCAGGGGTGCTATGAGTGTACCGCCTTTTTTCCTTTTAAACTAGGTGCTTCGCCGCCTAAAAAAACCTTGGTGCTTCGCGTGATCCATCGATACTACTACTAGTAATCTGGTAATCCTGACTAAAACGGCGCGTCTGGGTCTTTTCCCGTGCGATATGCTCGGAGGTTGGCTTAGTTGGGTTTTTTAGGACGACTAATGCTACACCTACGTAATCTCAGTCACGTAATTAACGTAATGTGAAACGTGTGAGCTGTTGATTGTAGATTGGGGGGAAGGGAGGGGCCCACCACCATGAAAATCAGGGAGGAGAGAGAGGCAATTTACGTTAACCCTTTTGTAGGTTCCCGTAGATGTACAAAGATATGAAATGCGTGCATGTGTAGTGGACATACTATTGGAGTGCCTAAGATAAATTGTGTATGTAGACCCTGTGTGTTTATTTACTTCGCATGTTAGCTTGGTATCGGTTCAATAAAAAGCAGAGTTGGTGATGATGGTGTGCCTGCCATCCTGCAATATAGGTCATCCGATCTATATCTAACGGATAGGAAGGAAACCATGACAATCCGCACTCCCCTCCACATTTGCGGATAAGGCCTTCCCTCATTCATCCTTTTCTCCCACAAGATCTTGATGTTCCGTGTAATGCACGGGCATCTTGCTCGTACTCCTAAAGTATACTATATTATTGTGAAAGTTCATATACACCGGCCGAGATTAATGCAAACACAGCAGATTTTCATTATATTTTGAACTTTTATAGGACAGGAAAATAAAAGAAACTCGACCCTAAACCTATTCTACGGTGGCGACCGACGTCCTCTATCTGCGATCTTCATGTATGGGGGCGGGGTTCAAGATGAAGGTGCGCTCTCCGGCGAGGAAGAGTAGAACACGGGAGACGGACCGGCCAGTTGGCACACCATGCCATGCCGCCTCCCATACCCTACTCATCCTCGGAGGAGTCCCCGACCTTGGCGGTGCTGGACGTTGGACGGCGGCAAGTAAGACGCGTGGCTGAGGGTGCTCCTGTCGTCGGCCGCCATCGTAGCCACCGCTTGTGCGGTCACGTCCGCATCCGGCTACACCGCTATTATGTCGCGATTGGTGACTTGAGCGAGGGCGGTGACCTCGAGTTTAATCCCCAAAGACAAAGCTCTCCCGCAGAGCGTTCGCGCTCACGGTCATGGCGGATGTGGTGCCAGGTAGCAGGACGATGCGCTATGGTGTGGAGGTTAGCTGGCCATTCCCTAGTGCGCGTCGATCCTAAACAAACAGGTTTTAACCCCTTTCCGTGTCAGAATTTGGAACCGTCGCCAAGTGAGTGTGGGCGATAGGGGGGGTCCTTCCCACACGGCCCAGAAACCGTCGGGGATAGGGAGCCTTGATGCATATAGTTGTCCCTATATATTCGTTTCCGATATCTCGAATATCCCAAACGCTTCATCCTTGCTACTCGTTTGTGCTCGCATTGCCATCGCAGTCGGAGTTTTGTGGTTCTGCCTAAATCCAAGCATATTCCAGGCACGGGAGTTTTCCAGGCAGATTCTAGGCACGGGAGTTTTACGATGCCTGGGCACATCACAAACAGTTGATGATTATAAACCGTGTACGATAGGTCGACAATCACACACATTTAGTTTTCCGGCACCATATGTGATAGTGTCTGACATCACACACGCTTTGCAAACGGCAACTGTGTGCATGCTTGCACACATTTCCTCTCTATGAACAGCCTTGGATTATGGTGTATATCGCAAACGTTTGTGTTTTACCAAGAGTGTGTGCCGTAATGACCCGCACAACGTAATTTCGCCCTAATTTAATTGCTGCTATTTAAAATTGTACCTAATTTAAACTTGAAAGTAGGCTATATCTTTATTCATATCCATAAGGTTCAAACAACCAATGCATTATTCGGTTCACGGGTACATATGTTTAAGAATTACATAAGCACCAAATAAAGAATGATGTACCAGGGTTCTATAGTTGTACTATTACAGATGGTAAAGAAAGATGTGACAAACATTCCAGTTGTTGAACAAGGTGAAGCGGAATGGCCCTATTGTGCTCTCCTGGATGCAGAAGGCATGCAGGACTCTAGTCCAACCCCTTGTGATGGCCGGCCGCCAATCATGTAGTTTGAGAGGTAATCTTGAGTAAACTGCTTCAGGATCCACTGCAAAAGAAAAAAGATTCAGATATTGTCATCTAACACAACTCATTACGGGCAGTAAAAAGAAGGCTACATGGTTCTTACTTACCATCCTGCAGTTCACTGTTGTCTTACATAAAGTGTAAAGAAATAGTTTGATTGACATCTTTTGACCCATTTTAATAACAATCTTTATCAGTTTCCTCACTTGAAGATGGTTCATGAATATCTCATTGCCCCGTACGCAGAAAGGGTCGAAGTGTGGATCTTTGGCAATGATATATGTACCTAAAAGCACCAAGTTAATATTAGAAGCTAAACAACAATTGAAAAATGATGTAGTACAACACTCCATCCATCCCATTATATATGATTTTATTACATGTATATCTAGACATCATCAGAACATTAAGGTAACACTCTTCCTTGTTGCTATGTAGCCTGGGATTGCATATTTAGTCATTCAGTAAAATGCATGTTGCTAAACAACAATTGAAAAACGAAAAGGCATGTTAAATGCAATATCCTTAACAGCAACCAAATATCGTAATTCATAGTGGCATTGTTGAAACTATTATTGATGAAATTGAACTGCACGGCAAATAGTTGCACATATAGAGCATCACATTGTGAAGAACTGAAATAAACAAGTCATAAGGACATCTCTAGGCGATCCTTAAAAAGTTAAAGGACTAAAACCCTTAGTGGATATATATATACTCCAGCAATTTTTGGCCTTTTCAAGTCGATCCCCTAAACTTAAGGTTGTAAACTTCAATTTGATCAAGTTCAAAGCAGGTTCAACCAAAAGTAGCATGCATTCAAACATAAACATAAATAGTTTTGCATAACCGAACATAAAACATAAATTTAAACTAAGCTAAACTACTTTCGATCGAAGTAGAGGTCGAGCCAATCCTTCCTCGTCATGTACGGTGTGCCGCGAGGCGGGTCTGGGCTAGTACCGTCGTCGGGGTCGTTGGGGAAGGCACTCCTCCACTCGTTGACGTCGATCTCCTCGTCCTCGGGGCCCACCCCGACGCCCTCCGCGCCGCCGTCGCCGCCGCCTTTGACCTTATCATCAGAGGAGAGCGCGATAACCTCGCCGCCCTCTGCGCCGCCGTCCTCGCCGCCTTCGACCTCATCATCGGAGGAGAGCGCGATAACCTCGCCGCCCTCCGCGCCGACAAAGATCGCCCGCTCCGCCTCCACGAGCTCTTGCATGTAGGCCTCGTCGGCGGAGCTCTTGCATGTAGGCCTCGTCGGCGGAGCTCTTGCATGTAGGCCTCGTCGGCGGCCTCGGCCTCCAGGCGCTCCCATGCCTCGCGGTCCTCCCGTGCCATAGCCGAGCTCACTACCCCTGGCTCCGGCGGAACGAGGTCGACCGGACGTGTGCCGAAGGGGAAATTGAGCCTAGCCGCCGCACCGTGGTAGCGGACCTACCAGCGGTCGTACTCTATGGCCGCGAGCTCGGCTGTGTGGAAGCTATCGAGCCACAGGCGGGTGTGGGTCTCTCGAGATGTAATCTCGGTGACTTACGTCCCCCACCGCCGCTGCCGGACCCCGAGGTAGGACTTCGTCGGCTGCCGGGTCCGAGGAAGGACGGCGGAGTCGTTGAACCGGCGTAGGGGCGCGGCGGCGGGCGGATCGGGGGACCGGCGATGGTGGATGGGGCCCGCGGAGGATTACCGGGACACCTCGCCGGCGTCGGGCGAAAAGGCTGCGATAAACCTCTTTTTGGCAATTGGCTCCTCAAGCTCCCTGGCATACAGGCAGAGGTTGAGGATGGAGGTGCCGGCGATGGCGGCGACCTACCAATGGTTTCGAGGGTTGTGTGTGTCTGTGTTAGAGGAGGTTTTGGGGTGTGTGTGGAGGGGGGCGGGGGGGGCAAGGTTGTGTTTGAGGAAATACTGCGGCAACTTAAAATTTTGCTAGGCGGGAGTAACAAGGCGGGGCTACTAAAAATTTGGATCAAGGGCGAGCAGATATTATTTAGATTTTGAGGGATGCAGAGGCGAGAGTAAAATGCCGGGGTACTGAAAATTTGAATCAAGGGACTGAAGCAGAGCGGGAGTAACAGACATCGCACACGGTCCGCACATACTAATCGTGTGCTATCGACCATTAAAACCTTCCAGGCGGAAGATATTCGAGATTGCGAGAGATGCGGAGGCAGGAGTTTTTGGGGAGCGAGCTAGTGTGCTTGACACGCCGGCTGTGAACTGTAACCGACGCACCATCTCGTGTAAGCCATAGGCGTACTATACACCGACGGTGCTCCAAAATATTTTGTACTACATCTCACACGGTTGGTGATAATAAACTCTGTTGGATCTACTTGATTTGAATTACATAATGGGGTCACAGCGGCAATGGACGTTGTTTGAATTGCTAGACCTTTTATCTGACGTGAACATTCAACTATATGTGTGTCGTAAAAGAATTGGAATTATTCAGGGTTCGTTTGTACATTTTATACATTAAACTGGTTTTCTAGCCATTTCAGGTGCACAATTCAAAATTAAACTACATGCACATGCTCCAGTGCATACAAATTGCTTGAAAAATCAAATCTGTGTCCTTCAGTGCATGCTTAGGTCCCATGCAAGAAATGGGAATGAATTTTTCGGGGTTCGTTTGGCCTTTTTTATACATTAACTGGGTTTTCTAGGCATTTTATGTGCATAATTCAAATTTGAACTACAAGCACATGCTCCAATGCACCAAAGTTGGTTGAAAAATCACATGTGTGTCCTTGGGTGAATTTCTAGGTCCCATGCAAGAGGTGGGAATGAATTTCAAACACCAGGGCACTATTGATTGCCGGCAAAACATTGAGATACCTGGTTTTTAAATTCTAGTAAATCCAAAACTCGTCTGAAATTCATGAAACTTGGCATGCTATCATGGAGCGGCATCAACATGCCATGGTGAAAATTTTGTCCCATTTGGGGCAGGTTTGGGTATAAGCTTCTCACAAACCAGAGCTGCTCACAACAAGCATGATGGTTTCGATAGGGAATGTACCACCTTTGGGGACGGGACGATATCTCTTGCCTCTTATTGCTTTCAAAAAATTTCCTGTGTCAAAATAGAACAACAGGAGTGTTGTGTTTAATCTTGGAATTTTTCGGGGCTCGTTTGGCCTTTTTTATACATTAAGAGGGTTTTCTAGTCATTTTATGTTTATAATTCAAATTTGAACTACAAGCACATGCTCCAATGCACTAAAGTTGGTTGAAAAATCACATGTATGTCCTTGGGTGAATTTCTAGGTCCCATGCAAGAGATGGGAATGAATTTCAAACACTAGGGCACTGTTGATTGCCGGGAAAACATTGAGATGCCTGGTTTTTTAATTCTAGTAAATCCAAAACTCGTCTGGAATTCATGAAACTTGGCATGCTATCATGGAGCGGCATCAACATGCCGTGGTAAAAAATTTGTCCCATTTGGGGCAGGTTCGGGTATAAGCATCTCACAAACCAGAGCTTCTCACAACAAGCATGATGGTTTCGATAGGGAACATCCCACCTTTGGGGACGAAACGATATCCATTGCCTCTTATTGCTTTCAAAAATATTCTAGTGTCAACATAGAACAACAGGAGTGTTGGGTCAATTTTTGTGATTTTTCAGGGTTCGTTTGGACATTTTTATGCATTAACTAGATTTTCTAGGCATTTTATGTGCATAATTCAAATTTGAACTACAAGCACATGCTCCAATGCACCAAAGTTGGTTGAAAAATAAAATCTGTGTCCTTGGGCGAATTTCTAGGTCCCATGCAAGAGATGGGAATGAAATTAAAATACCAGGGCACTGTTGATTGCCGGCAAAATGTTGAGATGCCTGGTTTTTAAATTCTAGTAAATCCAAAACTCGTCTAAAATTCATGAAACTTGGCATGCTACCATGGAGCAGCATCAACATGTCGTGCTAAATGTTTTGTCCCATTTGGGGCGGGTTCGGGTATATGCTTCTCACAAACCAGAGCTTCTCACAACAAACATGATGGTTTCGATAGGGAACGTCCCACCTTTGGGGACGAAACGATATCCATTGCCTCTTATTGCTTTCAAACAATTTCTCGTGTCAACATAGAACAACAGGAGTGTTGTGTCAATTTTTGGGATTTTTCGGGGTTCGTTTGGACATTTTTATACATTAACCGAGTTTTCAATGCATTTATGGGATTTTTCAACCAATTTACATGCACATGCTCCAGTGCATATAAATTGGTTGAAAAATCAAATATGTGTCCTTGGGTGCATGCTTAGGTCCCATGCAAGAAATGGGAATGAATTTCAAACACCACGGCACCGTTGATTTCCAGTAAAACATTGAGATGCCTGGTTTTTAAATTAGAGTAAATCCAAAACTCGTCTGAAATTCATGAAACTTGGCATGCTATCATGGAATGGCACCCGCATGCTGTGGCATTTTTCGTGACCATTTTGAGAGAAGGCGCACTCGAATAGTGACAACCAACAAAGGTATTTTTAAAAAATAGCTGCCACTTTAATATCTCAAACATTTGTATAATTCAAACCATGTGCGTTCTGTTAACCATTCACGTGACGCCACGTGTCTTGATTTTAATGGCTGTAGGAGGTGCCATGCGGACTGCTGCTTGACCTTGACTGAACGGGAGGCGTGCGAGCGCAGTCTGGTGCGCAGGCTGACCGAGAGGCGTGCAAGCTGTCTTCCAATGCGTAGGCTCACCGGGAAGCGTGCGAACTATATGCTGTGCAGGCTCACTGGGAAGTGAGCCCTTTGACTTCCATGGCCGCCCACCTTCCTCTCCATTAATGGCGCACGAGCCGCTGTTTAATACGGGCGGCCTTACTGTTCGCCTCCCATTCCCCTGCCTCCCGCAGACCTCCACCAACGCCATGGCGCGGAATGATCATCTGCCACTAGTCTTCAAGTTTGCTGAAGTCGACTCCGAGCAGGAGGAGATAGAAAATAAGGAGGAATGGGGCCTCATGCACATGGCCTAGAACGAGCTGGCCGCGGCGGTCGCTGCCCCCGCTCCCGTCCCAGCTCCCATCCCCGCGCCCGCGCCAGCGACCATTCCCGTAGCATTAACGGGCTAGTCGTCGAGCACTATCGCAGAGCTGGAAGCCGCAGGCGTCAGCGAGGTCTCCACGGACCTGCACGAGCTCGTGTACATGCCAGCGCCAGCGCCCATGCCCGTGCCCGTGTGCGCCCCTCCACCCACCGAGGCGCTGGTCCCCGTGCGTTTGTCTACACCCGCCGCGCCCGTGCCCCTGCCCGTGCGCGCCCCTACACCCACCGCGGCGCCGGTCCCCGTGGGTTTGGCTGCACCCACTGCGCCCGTGCCTGTGCCCCCTCAGCGGCATGGGACGCTGCTGTCGACCGCTACCTCTCAGCAGCGCCAGTTGCCGTCCTCCCGCGCCCCGCCCGTCGATCGCGCGATGACATGATGTTTGATTTACATGTGAAGAACATTTTGTGCTGCCTTGAAGACTTCAACAACGGTGTCCCGAAGGACGACAACGACAACGACGGCGCGGCACACCGCCTCCGCCGCCGCCGGAAATAGTTTTTTGGGGGTTTAATACCGTATCTCGAATTCTCGATCATATGAATATAAATTCGCAGTGTGACTGAATGAAAGATATGGTTTGAACGAACTTGCGTATTTCTCTCTTAATGTACGGACTAATCAAAGGATTTTATTTTGAAAAAAGTCAATGGTTTTTAAATATAAAACACTCATCGCAAACGTTTTAGTTAGAACACCTGTATGCAAACAGACAGCTTCCCCAGGAAGCCAAGGAAAAATGTGCCGAGCAGGATTTCTGCATCCCTTCAACGCAAATGGTTGTTTTGCATGACCCATGTGCAACCACGTACAAACAATTGGGTAAGATTTGCATATCTGTCATTTTGGGTATGTTGCCACTTGTCAAACTGGAAAGATTGACATTTGTTTATCTAGTAACATTGCCATTTGTCAACTTTGTAACACTGCAATTTTGTCAAAATATGCAGCTAAAAATCACTAGCACTATCTAATTTTTGCAACTAAAATCACTAGCACTGTTCATATGGACACCACTAACAGACGTGAGTTGATGGACGCATATGCAAGTGTATCATTGATTACATACAACTAGTCATCAACCCACAACGACAACGAGGCTACACGTTGGATTATAGATCATTTCCAACAAAACATTCTAGTAAAGTTTTTCTCACACAACAAATAACAAAGCGATGAAATGAACTTCAGCTCAACCACTCGTCGGCGTTGGAAACGCTTGCTTTGAACCAGAAGTGATTCCCTGGGAAGGGCCAGCTACTGTCAATCTCGAGACCAACGCAGGAGAGGTCATCCAGTTTGAAGTGGCCTATCTCAAGACCCATATTGGGACGGTAGGGAAGCATAGCAATGTCCGAGGTAATGATACAGTTGCTTCTCATAAATGGTAGTCACGTTGTGTCAACAGCAGCTGGATCGCCTTCCACCATCATTGGATAGTTTTGTCCAAGGAAGAGCGAGTTTCCTCCAAGACTTTCAATACTGAACCAGGGAGAAGGTGTTGGCGCTAGTACACTAGTATCCATCCCGAATACCCTGCAACGGATGTTGGAATAGGTCCGGAGAGTGCGACCATGCGAGACAACACCTACTTCCTTAGAAACATCAACAGTGCCATGTATACACACAAGAAGAGGTGATCCATCGGCTAAGTTGCCAGTTGCCACTGAGTATATGGGTCCTGCTCGTCCTCATGCCCGTGATCATCAGCATCGTCATCTCCCCCTTGGTTATAAAACTTTTCAAGTATAGGTGGTGGAATGTTCACAGGACCTTGGAAACACAAGAAGGTTAATTAGTAAAGGGAAACTAGCTAACCCGCATGCATGTGGATGAAACAATTATAATTACGGTGGAAGACAAACGTACCGAAAGCATGATGATTCCATGCAAAAACTGTGCCACAAGTGGTGGCAGCAAACACAAGACCCTCGTATTCAATTGCATCACAGTACTCATCCGTGTACAGAAATTGATTTTTGAGAAATATCCATCGAGGCGTGGAAGTAAGGAAGGCAACAAGCTTGTCGAAGATAGCAACAACTTCATAGTTCGTGTAATCCCAAGAGCGGTTGGGAACTCGACAAATTGCTATCTTTCATAGACGACAGTCACCATGATCGTATTTGAACTCACATAGAATACTGGTGTACTTAACCTCTGGGCAGTCGTCTGAGATTTTTGGAAGTGGAACCCGGTGACGAGTGTACACATTCACAAGTTCCCACTCGCAGTTGTACCCAATATAAACAATCCAATCTCCATTTGCGCCTGCCCAAGCCTTGCCCTAAGCAATGGCATCTTAACATCACATGTATCATTATCAAGCGGCATCAACTTGCACAAGGCGAGGCTTCCCTCGTCCCCGCGCCAGTCAGCAGGGTCACGCCGAAGAAGATAGGGGAGATCAAACCGCTCCTGGACCCTTGGGTTCCATGTAATGATGTTATTAGTTGAGTCGAGAATGGTCTTGAACGAACCTGCCATGCTAGCCGAGGTGATGACGTCGCACCGATCAATGAGTTCCTCCACCATGTCATCTTTCAGATCGGGGCAAGAATAAAGGGGTCGTTTCCGGCCTGTTCCCTCCATGGAGAAGATGATCCAACAATGGCAGAAGGAAGGGTGAATGCAAATGGAGGGAGGAAGAGCGTCCGGCAGCAGTTCCAAATCGAGAGGGAAAGGCGAAGAGGCAGTGAACGGTTGGCACGGTACACGAAGAGGCGCCTGGGGGGCGAACGGTTGCCACAGAGGTCACACACTGACGACAAGGGCCGAGTGAACCGCATGCGTATATCGCACACACCTTGATCTGGCTGACCGTTTCTTTTGTGTTGCCTAATCACAAACAGTTCCTCCGAGTGAACCGTATGCTGTATATAGCACACACCTTCATCTGGCTGCCCGTTTCTTTTGTGTTGCCTAATCACAAACAGTTCATCCGAGTGAACCGTATGCTGTATATCGCACACGCCTTTATCTGGTTGCCCGTTTCTTTTGTTCCTCCTGATCGCAAACAGTTAATTGAACTGAACCATATGCCCTTCATCGCACACGCAACTAAAATCTGAACCGTGTTTAATGCATCCGTCATCGCAAACGTTTTATTCATTTTTGACGGTTTTCATACACCACTGTTTGCGATTATTGCATCGTACACAGTTTCTCAAAGGGTCTCTGATCATAGTGTCGCGTTAGCAGCATCCTACAGTAGTGATTGCCGCTTTATGTAGCGCATTCCGGTGAGGCCAAAGCGTCTGGGCGCGTCATTAAGTCGCCAGAGTTGGTTCCTCGGGCACCGAGCCTCTTAACGATGGCATACGGACGAACGGCATGAATGCGGGCAGCTGGCGCTGGCTGGGAACGCACCGCGCGACGGCACGAGGGACGAGGGTTTTTGGTGTGCCAGGGTAGTCAGCTACGGTCCTGGCAACGTTGGAGATGCCCTTTTGCTCACATGCGACCCCACATGTCATTGAAAAAGCAAGACGACCTGGCATGGTCTCAGGTCCTGGGGATGCAGTTGGCCGCGCTATACCACTCTACGGACACATCGCGCCACGCGCGCACTTCGGCGCTCCGTGCATCCTCGACGAGCCGGGTGTTGATCTGTTGGTCGTGACACAGCGCTAACGCCACCCTCGGCACACTGAAACCGACCGTGTCCTGCGACGATGAGCGTGTCGCTCACCGTGGTCGCCCTGTCTAGAGGCGGTGCTGGAGCTGCGCCACGTTGCTGGCCCCCACAACCCACATGAACAGTTGCCAGCAGCGTGGAGGTCGTGTGCCAGCTCCTCCATTGGACTAGTCTGCGCCACGTCGTCCCGACAGGTGTGCCCCACATGTCGGTTTCCCTATTTTCCCCGGCCATATTCAAGCGTCAGTGCTCCGTGTTGCGCATTAGGCGCAGAACAGGTGGTTTTTGTGCCCTGGTTCAAATGTGGTACAGTACCAAGTTGTTACCCTAGCCCAAAGTGTGGTGGTTTTTGGTATGGTATCACCCTTTTCCTTTTCAAGTAGTGAAGCGTAACACTAGATTAAGTAGCTGGATGGTGTGCTAAATGTAGGTGTCTGACTGTTTGAAAGAATAATTGAGGTGTGCATGGTCCGTGCCCGCATTTGTCTGACTTACCATGTTTCGGCAGTAGTAACTATACTAGTCCCTGTGTACTCCCTCTGTTTTTATTTACTCCGCATTTTAGCTTTGCTCAAAGGCAAACTTTTTAAGCTTTGACAAAGTTTATAGATAGAAATAATAACATATACAATAACAAATCAATACCATTAGATTCATTATTGAATATACTTCCACATCATATATATTTGCTATTGTAAATGTTCATATTTCTACTCTTACTAGCAAGATGCCCGTGCGTTGCACGTAACATCAAGATGCATTCGTATGACTAGTTTATCTTGTGAGAGAAAAGGATGAACGAGGGAAGGCCTTATTTGCAAATGTGGAGAGGTGTGTGGGTACCTTTTTGCAAAATTGCCAAAGTTTCCTTCCTATCCTTCAGATATAAATCGGATGGCCTATATTGCAGGATGGCAGGCACACCATCATCACCAACTCTGTTTTTATAAGAGTCCGTCCAATTTATATCTGACGGATAGGAAGGAAACCATGACAATTTTGCAAAAACATACCCACACCCCTCTCCACATTTGCAAATAAGGCCTTCCCTCATTCATCCTTTTCTTCCACAAGATAAACTACTCATACAAATGCATCTTGATGTTCCGTGCAATGCACGGGCATCTTGCTTGTGTAGATAAAAAGCAGAGTTGGTGATGATTGTGTGCCTGCCATCCTGCAATATAGGTCGTCCGATCTATATCTAACGGATAGGAAGGAAACTATGACAATTTACTCGCACCCCTCTCCACATTTGCAGATAAGGCCTTCCCTCGTTCATCCTTTTCTCCCACAAGATCTTGATGTTCCGTGCAAGGCACAGGCATCTTGCTAGTTTTCTATAAAGTTGGTCAAATTTTATGAAGTTTGACTTTAGTCAAACCTAATATGCAGAGTAATAAAAACTAAGGGAGTATCTTACTCCGTGACCAAGACGGTAGGGAAAACGAGACAACTTATTGTTTATTTGAGCCATTCGAGTATAATCATGCGGCGTTGCTTATTTGTCATTCCTCTCCAACCCTCTTCTCCATCGATCATGCTGCCCTCCGGTCGAGTCCATCCTCTCGCATGACTCATTTGAACATTCTGTCGAGTATCATTTGCATGTGGGCCTAGACCATGCTTGTATTTCCAATGTTGTAATTTGTTCGACATGCATACAAACAAACGGTTCGTTTAAAGTTTCACTTTGCCTCCACTACTTGTTGCTTCCCGTCTTAGTTTTGACATCCTATTCGGTTCATGCCCCGACTCATCTTGACGAGATCGATTAATGTTGAGAGATCAATTGCGTGTCGTGCAAGGAGATAAAGTTTTGGTCTGTTTCTATGATAGAAATGACCCGCGGGGGGGGGGGGGGTCTGTGGGGATTAGAGGGAGTATATTGTACGTTCATAAGCGAAACGAACATATTGTACCCACCCTAGTCCTCTTTCAATCGATCTTCGGACCCCGAGATGAAACTGAGAGAAAACGAGCGGGTGCATGTGTGATACCTAAGGCGGATTCAAAATTTTGAACCGGTGATCATAGCATCCACAAATCATATATAAAGGGTATTCAATGTTCGTTTCGCTTTTGAACGTACAATATACTCCCTTCGATCCTTTCTAGTTTACATATAAGTTTTATGTGTAGTCAAAGTATCTCTACTTTGATCAAACTTACAGAAAAAAGTATCAACATTCAACAATGCCCAATCAATATTGTTAGATTCGTACGTACTCCTAGATTTGTATTCAAACAGAGATGGTTTTCCAATTTGTTTTCAACCACGTGAATGTGCTTGTTCTCGCGCATGGTCTTCCTACTAGCATTTCGCCACGTATAGCCAGTCCAATAGTAACTTTTTTAAGCTCCCTGTCCAATAGTAATAGTGGAGTACTGACAACATCTGTAGTAGAGTATGCAGTGCTCATAGTACTCCCTCCTTCCATTTATGTAGGGCCTAAGAGGAAGTCTAATAAGACCTAGTTAGCAGGCTATAAGACTTGTCATCTCATTAAAATCCTATTTGGAGGAGTCAAAAGAGAGGAGAGAGAGTGAAGCGGTCTCTTATTCTACAGCCCGGCTATAACACATAGATCAAGAAAAAATAGTATGCATGCAACTCTCTTCCAATCATATACCTTGGTCATGCAAATATTAAATGCTTAGAGTCAACCAAATAGCCATTCTAAGAGCCAACTTACATGGCACTTTTGCCTATGTGGAGGAGAGAGATGTGAAGAAGTAAGGGGAGTGAGCTCTCATGCAAGAGCCTAGATATATACGCATTCCTAGGTAAATACAATAAATATGAAGAAAGAGATAGAGAGGAGATGGAAAAAAGTACTAATACAATAGCCAACCTTATATTTTTTTTGCGGGAAATAGCCAACCTTATAGCCCACACTATTGTATGAGTGCATATAGATGATGGCTATAGATGACATGGCAGTTTCTTATAGCCGTCGGCTGGCTATCTTATTAACCATGCTCTAATGCGTTTTTCAAAACCGCCTTTGACTATTGACAAGATTAATAGTACATGAGATGTATAATGTGAAAATTATATCATTGGAAGCTCCTTTCACATACGAATTTGACCGTATGCTTTGTGTAAGTTGCATGTCATATATCATTAGAAGCCTCGAAAAACGCATTAGGCCTTGTAAATGGAAGGAGGGAGTAGTAGTGGAAGTGGACCCTCTGACGTAGGTATCCTGCCTTAACCTCCCTTTCGGCCACTTACTGGTGGACCCCATGCTTGCTAGGCCCCGCATGTCAGTTACTCAATGGGTTCGGCCATGTCAGGGGATCCTCATCCGTAGTATACTCCCTTTGTTTTTATTGACTCCGCATAAAACGGAGGGAGTGGTAGTATAAATGACGCGGGCGGGGATGGGCGAGGGATGTCGGTTTGCTCTCAACTGCGGTCCCATAAGCGAGCGAAACGCAAGACGAAGCGCATTCCATTCGGTGAGCGACGTGGAGGGTCCAGCATGCCGAGGTGCAACGCGAACGCGACAATAGCGATGTACAGTCAAAACCGATTGACCGGTCGTCACCGGAACCACTATTCACACTAGAACCTTCGCTGCTCGGCCTATGCCAGCCACTGCCCCAAAACCACACCTCCTCTCTAGCCCATTCCCCCACCTTTCGATCCCCTAGCCCGCATCAAGTGTCCCCTAGTTCGCGTGAAAGCCATGGTGAGCCACAAGATCACTTACTACAAGATGCTGACGCCGGAGCGCCGCGCAAAAATCGCGGCGGCAGTCGGCGCCACAGACCTCCTTTCCCAAGCTCGCTTTGCGGCGGGCCAATCCCCGAGTTCTCTACAGCCAAGCTACGAGGAGGAGGAAGCCGATCCAATGTTCATGGCGGAGGTCGCGGTGCAGAAGGACCCCGATGGGTATGAGACAATAGACGTCGACTTCATGCCGGTGTCCGGGTCCCCCATGGTGCAGGCGGACCAGCGGTTCAGCCTGGCGATACTAAAGGAGGACCGAGAGGCAGAGGCTCAACTCGACGTGGAGCGCGCGCATGCCGCTGCCATCGAGGCTCTCCTGAAGGCGGAACCGGATGTCGTGGATGTTAACCGGGCGGCGGAGGCTCAACTCGACGCGGAGCGTGCAGATGCCGCTGCTATCGAGGCCCTCCTGCAGGCGAAACCGGACGTCCTGGACTTGAACTGGGCGGCGGAGGCTCAACTTCACATGGAACGCGCAGATGCCGCTGCCATCGAGGCCCTCCTGCAGGCGGAACCGGGCGTCCTGTACTTTAACCGGACGGCGGAGGCTCAACTTCACGCGGAGTGCGCAGATGCCGCTGCCATCGAGGACCTCCTGTAGGCGGAACCGGAAGTCCTGGACTTGAACCGGGCGGCGGAGGCTCAACTCAACACGGAGCGCGCGGATGCCGCTGCCATCGAGGACCTCCTGCAGGCGGAACCGAACATCTTGGACTTGAACCGGGCGGTTCTCTCGTCCATTCAGAGCGCCCGCATGCTCTGCGTAAACGAGTAGCAGGAGGCCGAGGATAACCACGGTGCAGAGACACACATCGGCAGCTACGGCTTGTTCGCGCCGACAGCCAAAGACGATAAGGCCATCACGTTCCGCGAGCAGTGATAGTTTTTCTTTATGTTGTTGTTGTTAGGGATCTTTTGCTGTGTAAAAACATATATTGTTATGCAAGTCGCCTGACTTTCATCATTTGGGTCGGTCTACCATTTGAGGCAGTTGGATGAATATCCTACGTCTCCTAACCCTTCTTCCTCACCTCTTCTTCCCCAACAGACCACCTCACGGGCCGTACGGATCCTCCCCAACATGCGGTTGGATAAACAAATTGTATGAACGAAAATTATGTGTCAGCGGTAGGATGGCTGAGTTTGGTTTGTTCACATGCGGTAGCATGTGTCAGTGAGGGTGCGTTCCCTTGGTTGGGTTTGCAGCGTGCAGGAGCGACTGTGTGAGGGTGCGGTGCGACCGCGGCGTGCAGGAGCGACTGTGTGAGGGTGCGGTGCGACCGCGGCGTGCAGGGGCGACTGTGTGAGGGTGCGGTGCGACCGCGACAGCCGGGCGCAAGTGTACCTCCTTTTCATTTTGAAAACTTTAGTCAAGCTTGGCAAAAATGTGTGGCGAAGTATGGCAATGCAAGGCCTAGACCCAAACAGGATACAAGTACGTACGTACTAGGAGTACTAGTGTTAAAAAAGAAAGGCGGGGGTTTCCTTCACGGGATTAATCGATACAAATCCTCGTTTGACGTGTCAATTAATGCGTATTTTTTCTCCAAATCCCAAAGCGCTAACCATCTCACTCCTCATTGCTTGATTAATGCAGCGCCATGCAAACCAACCTTCTCACTTCCGCATGCATGCAAAGGTATATTGATGTCCTTGGTTGCTAGTACGAGGCAAACCCCATCAATTTTGCCTCGATTAGTTTTAGTGGCCTTTTGCAAATTGTAATTTTGATATACTGGCCTTGTGTACAAAAAAATGGAGGTAGTAACTATTTGACTTCCTTCCCCATTGCAGTGATGTCGATGATATCTCGAACGTTGTAGTTTGGCGAAGTGCGTTCGACGGAGAACACATTGAGCGAGACCACGGTAAGTCGTTCGCAAGTGCCGCCTGCAACCCGAGACAACCGCCTTATTTGCTTCCAGGAAGTCCGTTGAACCAAAGGACCCGTAAATGTACTAGTACTACTAGTACAGTACACAATAGCATCGTCCGTCCAGCTTAGTGCGGTGAGGTGGTTTCTCTAAGAAGACGATGGAGAAGCGGAGTCAGTGAAGAGTGAAATGATGGTTGCTTTGTCCGTGCTTTGTGATTTGACGCCTCACTGCTTTGTGATTTGTGATAGAAGGGACAGGGGAGTAGACTCCATGCTCTATATACTGTGCATGCGTCCAAGCACGGGATAAAGAGGAGAGATGTTGCATTTTTCTATTCCTTCAATCAATCAATCAGGGAGCTTCGGTTCCATCTTTTTGGCTTTGGCAGCACCATCCACAATGGTTCCCATCGATGCCAAAAGCTATTTTCACATTCGGCTACACATTGTGGATGCCCTTAACTGTACCACTTGGTTTTGCTCCTGTGTGCTATCTATACAAATCTCAATTATATTGATCTAAAAAATTATAGAATCAAGATTAGTAAAAAGGAGGTGATTTTGCCGCACGGATGGCGGGGGAGGTTTCTTATTTTTAGAGGATGTTGGCCTGGCGGTTTGCTAACATGCAGTCCCACGTCTCAGTGCTTTACCAAGCCAATATGCATCCCACATGAGGCAGAACAACGGCAGAAGCAACACATGGTTAACTTGAAGAAGATGAGGGAGAAGCGGATTCAGCAATGAGTGAAATGATGGTTGCTTCGTCCCTCCAACTTATCTTTTTAGCATTATTACTTCGTCCCTCCAACTTAACTGCGGGAAAGGTGCAGCTTTGTGATTTGACGCCCCATTACTCATTACTACACCGACGCCATGACTGGGGTGCTTCACCCCTGCTGCTCTGCACTATATTTCGGTATGGCACGTGGACCTGGTAGCTTGATGTCCCACATGTCGGCAAAAGGGACTAGAACATTTATGAAAGCGAGCGCTCCACTCTTACGACGGAGGAGTACACGATACGGCGGCCTAGTGAACTGTTACTTGTACTGTATAGTACTATAGTTTTGCTGTTTCGCACGATCCATCGATACAAACCCGATTAAACAAGAAAGGGCGGGATTTCTCCTGCGCGGTAGATAATACTGGCCATACATTTCAAAGGCAATTTTAATGTATGCAAACTGAATAATTAAGTAACAATATGATATCTAGTAAAACTAAAAACACATATGATTTATTGTGTTAGAGTGTAGTAGTAGTGCTGTATTAAATAGTTGTTAGATGTAACATGCGAGAACGTGTAGAGATGTAGTTTTGGAGGGCCTACAGACAGAAAAGCGTAATACAGTCACCGGACTTCAGAATACGCTCATTACGGTCACTGTATACGTTTTGCGGTGATTATACGGTCACTTATTCACCGTTCAGCATCGGATTGCACTTTGTTGACCAGCCAAATAGTCTGCGTGCCACCATGTTGACTAGTTAAATTGACCACGTTCCTTGTGGGTCCCACCTATCAGTTCACATAGGAAAAAGGTTAGATAAACACAAATTTATGCAAGATCAAAAATTCTAAAAATAAATTGGTGGACGTGAGGAATCTGTCTATTAATCATCTACAAAAAGAATCAACATAAAAGCACTCTCCAGTAAAAAATGGCAGCTAATCTCGTGAGCACTAAAGTTTCTGTTTTTTTACAGCAAGATCATAAAGACTTCACCCAAGTATTCCCAAAGGTTCTACTTGGCACAAACTATCGGGGAAACGACACCTATGGGATCACTGGAATCCCTTCTACGGTTGGCGGGCGCGGGGTTGTGAGAAGAGCAGGTTTAGGAGCTAGCACAAAGATCGTTTACCCAGGTTCGGGCCGCGAGGATGCGTAATACCCTAGTCCTGCTTTGGTGTGTATTTCAGAGTGTTCTTGAGCTCTCGAACTAGCTACGGTGGCTGCGTAGTTTCAAAGAGCCGAATCCACCTCCAGTATGCCTCGGGCCTCCTTTTATAGTCGAAAAGGGGTTGCCACAGTGGCACCCAGGAGGTGGAAAGGCGTACAGTGCGCGAGCTTATCGCCCGGCATTACGGGACTAAGTGCATTAAATGCGCTACTTGGGTGTCCATTAGCTTTATCGGGGACGGGAACGAGGCCCGTCCCATCCGTCGCCGCTCTGCCTCACTTCAACACGCGCCCAGGCCAGCGATGTGCACAACGCCATGTAGGCAGGGAGGCTGCTGAGGTGGCGCGGTGGCAGGGCCTTCACAAAGATCTGCATGCCACCACGCAGGTGCTTGCTGAGTCGGTGTAGAGGCCGTCCGTCGCCACACAGGTGCCTGCCCAGCTGGTTGAGCTAACTGCTGCTTAGGGACGGCGGTGGAGTTTTGGCAGGCGCGGGCCTGGCTGCGGCCCCGCTAATGCCCTCGGCAAGGGTCTTGCTGGGGGGCCGGCAAGGGTCTTGCCGTGGCGCCGCGGTCGTCCCCGGCAAGGCGCTTACCGGGGGTCTTGTGGATTTCCTCGGCTAGAATCCCGCCGAGGGTCGTCGTCTTCTGGTTCTCATCTGATCTCATGTATTCATGATCTTGACAAAGATCTGCATGCCACCACAGAGGTGTCTCCCAAGCCTTGGGTCCAATGTGGTTGTTGGCGGCATTTGGAACCCTTGGGAACAAGGGTGGCTCGCTCTGCTGGCATTCGGCAAGTTGCCCCGGCAAGGCTCTTGCCGGGGCCGCGGAGGCCGTCCCGGCAAGGTTCTTGCCGGGGGGTCCACCTCGCCCTTTGCTCTTTTGTGCTTCTGGTCTTGGCGTCGCCTTGTTTGTCTTGTGCTTCGGTTTCCCTCCTCTGCCCTGCTTAGTGTGGCCGTGGGCGCGGCTCCGACTATTCGTGCACAATGAAAGGGGTAAAAAGGAGTGCCCCTACTTTTGTACACCGACAGGAGCCCCCGGGCCTGGGCCACACATAAGCGCGACACATTGTTGGACCAGGCCCAGAATGGTGCGCGCGCAGTTGGGGCGGGATTTTTGCTGTGGTAACTTCTCGTCCGCTGCGCTTCCCCATGACCCGCGTTGAACACGCGATGTGGCGGGTCGTGCGTGACGCGGGGGTCATGCGTGGGGCGGTTCCCGCACGCATGCGTCACATTGCAGTTCCTCGTAAAAAGGAATAACTGCGGGCGCGCTGCTCATTTACCCTTCGTGCTTTCCCCAATCTCGGAACCGTCGTTCGCTTCTTCCTCCTTCTCAAGCTCTCGCGTTCGCTCACCGCCGCCGCGCCTTCGCCATCCTTCATTCCTCGCCTCCCGTAGCCGCCATGGCACCCAAGACCAGCAGGGGCAAGGGAGTGGCCAAGTTCGCCGGGGAGAAGGAGTCGCCGGAGAGCGAGTTGGCGGTGCGGCGGACGCAGCATGCCTACTTCCCGTCGACGGTCGACGCAGTCGAACTCCGGGACTACTTCAAGCATCAATGGGGGTGCAAGACGGGAAGCGATTCGACGGGCATCCGGCCACGCGCGTCATCCCCGCCGCCTTCGCCGAAGCCGGCCCGAATCGGTACCCATTCTTCGTCAATTACTTCTCCTGCGGCCTGTGCCCCCCCTTCTCTGATTTCTTCAATGACGTCATGCACACCTACGGCTTCCACCTTCTGGATTTTACTCCAAATGTCATGGCGTGCATGGCTCTTTTTGCGCACCTCTGCGAGGGTTTCACCGGGGTGCATCCCAACACGGCGCTCTTCCGCCACTACTTCTTCACTCGCATCCAAAAGGGGGGCGCCATTTCCGGTTGTGTCGCTGGATCCGAAGGACCCAGGAGAAAAAGGCATATCCGGACGGCGCCCAGAAGGAGGGGTGGGAGGAGTGGCGGGGCCGGTGGTGCTGAATTGAAGAGAAGGATCCGCAGGACTTTAGCCGGGTCCATCATGCACCGCCGGTCCGCAGGAACGACTGGAGTGGTGTCGACGTCAACGACAAGAAGTTCACGGTCGCCACCACCACGATTCTTCGTCTCAACGAGGCCGGGCTCACCGTTGAGATGATCGGAGCGGATTTCATCTGCCGCCGAATCGCTCCTCTGCACAGCAAGAGGAGGCCGGCCTGGCTCTTCACGAACGCTGCCAACATCATGAGGCTCTGCCCCGGCTTGGACCACAACCTCACGGTGATGGGGCACGCCCACTTCTGCCAGCGGCTCTTCCAGCTCGACGTGAACCATGACAGCAAGGTCGAGCGGTCCGGCATGGTTGCGAAGGCCACCGCGAAGGCCGGCAAGGTCGCCAAGGGGCCCTTGTTTAAGTTGCCGGCGGGGGTGGTCCCGCTGAGCAACAACTCGCGTCGAAGCGACATCATCGCCATGATGCCAGAGTTCAACGCGCACGGCCTCGTCCCAAATTGGGCCGAGCCGCCGGAGGATCAAGTGCAGGAGGTTTTTGACACCCTAGAGGAGAAGTACGCCCGCGATGAGCCGCGGCTCGTCCAGGACACCACCCAGGTGGAGCTGGACTACATCGCCGCCAGGGCGGCGGAGGCGGAGCTCTCCAAGGAGGTCGGCAGCGCCGGTGGCATGGAGGATAAGGCTGCGGCGGCCATGGAGGAGAAGGAGCTTGCCCAGTGTGCGGAGTCTGCTGGGGAAGCCAGCAGCGCCGGCACCGGGGCCCCTCTCGTCGAAGATGTGGTCGACGAGTCGTCGGAGGAGGAGGCCGAGGCTGTCAACCCTCCAGTCATGGGGGGAGGGCGAGTCCTGCGGCGGGCCACCTCTGGTGAGCCGGTCCGGCCCGGCAGGGCCATACAACCGTGGCAAGCCCAGGAGGGGTCCGCGTGCCAGACAAGGGCCGCGGCGGCGAAGAAGTTGGTGAAGGCCGCGGTGGCGAAGAAGAAAGCTATTGCCTCTTCTTTGTCCAAGCGTCCTCATACTCCATCAGCTTCCCCTCCTCCGGCAGATGTCGACGCGGAGGTCGTCTTTGATTTTGGGTCCCTCAGCCCAAGGAGGAAGAGGAAGGCGGCAGAGGAGGAGGTGGAGGACGAGTAAGTATCTTGTCCCTTTCTGTCATCTCCATCCCCTCAGACCGTGCCACTTATCTTGATTCGTTTTCATCTTTGCAAGAATGCGGAGACGCTGGCCCAGCGGGTGAAAAGGGCCAAGGCTTCGGCGGGCAGCCAGCCTCCGGCAGGCGCTTTCGGCACACCGCTGGTGGTGTTGAGCAGCTCGGACAGCAGCGCCCGGCACAGCCCCCAGCGTAAGTTCATCACTCGCCCTTCGTCAACGTGTTTTGGGGGCATGATCCCTTGGTGCTGATCTTGCCATGATTGCAGGAGGAGCCACAGAGGGCTACCCCCAACACGCCGCCCCGAGGGGTGTCCCCGGCAAGGGCGCCAAGCACCGAGCCCATGCACACGGAGGAGGAGGAGGAGGCGAACTCAGGCGCTGGTGGCTTCGCCTCGGCGCCAAATGTTGGCGGGGAGGGGACCTCTGCTTCCCAGCTCGGGACTGGTAAGTCACTCGCCTTCCGTCCCCGTTCTTTTTCTGTTCTTTCGCCCCTCCCACGCCATGGAGGCCATGGACCAGAGGGGAAACCCTTCTCCCATCTAGGGAGAACGTCAAGGAAGAAGAAGAAGAAGGGGGGCTCTCTCCCCCTCGCTTACGGTGGCGCCGGAATGCCGCCGGGGGCCATAATCATCACCGCGATCTTCACCAACACGTCCGCCATCTCCACCAACATCTCCATCACCTACCCTTCTATCTACAACGGTCCACTCTCCCGCAACCCGCTGTACCCTCTACTTGAACATGGTGCTTTATGCTTCATATTATTATCCAATGATGTGTTGCCATCCTATGATGCCTGAGTAGATTTTCGTTGTCCTATCGGTGGTTGATGAATTGCTATGATTGATTTAATTTGCTTGTGGTTATGTTGTTGTCCTTTGGTGCCCATCATATGAGCGCGCGCGTGGATCACACCATAGGGTTAGTTGTATGTTGATAGGACTATGTATTGGAGGGCAAGGGTGACAGAAGCTTCAGCCTAGCATAGAAATTGATGCATACGGGATTGAAGGGGGGCCATTATAACTTAATGCTATGGTTGGGTTTTACCTTAGTGAACGTTAGTAGTTGCGGATGCTTGCTAATAGTTCCAATCATAAGTGCATAGAATTCCAAGTCAGGGATGACATGCTAGCAGTGGCCTCTCCCACATAAAACTTGCTATCTGTCTAGTAAAGTAGTCAATTGCTTAGGGACAATTTCGCCACTCCTACCACCACTTTTCCACACTTGCTATATTTACTTTATTGCTTCTTTACTTACAACAGCCCCTAATTTTTATTTACGTGCTCTTTATTTTCTTGCAAACCTATCCAACAACACCTACAAAGTACTTCTAGTTTCATACTTGTTTCCGGTAAAGCGAACGCTAAGCGTGTGTAGAGTTGTATCGGTGGTCGATATTACTTGAGGGAATATTTGTTCTACCTTTAGCTCCTCATTGGGTTCGACACTCTTACTTATCGAAAGAGGCTACAATTGATCCCCTATACTTGTGGGTTATCAAGACCTTTTTCGGGCGCCGTTGCCGGGGAGCAATAGCATAGGGTGAATATTCTCGTGTGTGGTTGTTTGCTTTATCACTAAGTATTTTTATTTGCTGTTCTTAGTTGTTCTCTATCTTTACTTATGGATATGGAACACGAAATACCAAAAAAATTAGGTGTAGTTGCTACTCATGGAGATGAGGAACCTCCTAAAACCCTCGATGCTCGTTATGTGACAGATATTATGTACTACTTTGATAATCCAGAGAAAACCCCATTCAATTTGGTAATGGGAGTAATGTTGGATCAACGTGAATACTTTAGGGATTATCGCTTGACACAAAAAGGGAAACTATTATGGGATCAAATTTATATGTTGAAGTGGTATGCTAGGCAACTATGCTTGAGATATGATTATACTTGTTGCTCTAGGATGAAGTCTCCACACCTTCCCTTTTCATGCAAATTTAATGATAATGAAACCTTGGCTTCTTATGCTAGAGGTATATATGACTACTATGATGTGGAACAAATAGAAGAATTTGTTGCTTTTATGGGTGCTTATGAAATTGAATCTATGTTCAAAGAATATGAAAACCTTTACGATGTTGTTTACAGACCTGAAAATGTAGCTATCCTCAAATATTTCTATGAGAATTATGAATACAATTCCGATATTAATGCACTTATTGAGAAAGTCTCCGTTGTCCAAGAAGAGACTAATATTTTGCAGGAGTCTATGGAAGAAGAAATTGATGAAACTGTGAGCTCATTGGATGAAAAAGATGATGAGGAGAGCGAAGAACAAAAGGAGGAAGAGCAGATTAGCTACCCGTGCCCACCTTCTATTGAGAGTAAATCTTCAACTCATACATTGTTTAATTTCCCTTCGTGTTATGATTGCTATGATGATTGTTATGATCCCATTGATTCTCTTGAAATATCCCTTTTTGATGATGCTTGCTATGCTTGTGGCCAAGATGCCAATATGAATTATGCTTATGGAGATGAACTTGCTATAGTTCCTTATGTTAAACATGAAATTGTTTCTATTGCACCCACGCATGATAGTCCTATTATCTTTTTGAATTCTCCCGACTACACTATATCGGAGAAGTTTATCCTTATTAAGGATTATATTGATGGGTTGCCTTATACCGTTGCACATGATGATTTTGATGAATATAATATGCATGTGCTTGCTGCTCCTACTTGCAATTATTATGAGAGAGTAACTATATCTCCACCTCTCTATGTTTCCAACACGAAAAAATTGCAAGAAACTGTTTATACTATGCATTGGCCTTTACTATGTGTGCATGAATTGTTCTTTTATGACATGCCGATGCATGGGAAGAGATTTAGACTTCGTCATTACATGATATATGTTTCTTTGTGCTCACTACTAAATTACAAATCATTGCTAATTAAAATTGGCTTTGATATACCTTGGGATCCGGGTGGATTCACTACTTGAGCACTATATGCCTAGCTTAATGGCTTTAACGAAAGCGCTGCCAGGAAGACAACCCGGAAGTTTTAGAGAGTCATTTATTTCTGTTGTGTTGTTTTATAAAGTTTAATAATAAAAATAGTTTGCCAAGGGTTGCCTTTAGGATGTTTACAATGCTTGTTGGTTTGTGCGGTGCAGGACAGAAACTTTGGCTGTAGTGCGCGATTTTTCTTTTTTTACTGGAACGTCAAATGGGTCTGATTATTTTTGCACTGTATTTCTATACAAAGTTTTTATTTTTTATAATTTTGGCATAATTTTTCAAGTATCATAAGTATGGTGAAGGTTCAGATTATTACAGACTGTTCTGTTTTAGACAGATTCTGTTTTTGATGCATAGTTTGCTTGTTTTGGTGAAACTATCGATTTATATCAGTGGATTAAGCCATGAAAAAGCTATATTACAGTAGACAAAATGCCAAAACAAAATATGAATTGGTTTGCAACAGTACTTAGATTAGTGATTTGCTTTATTATACTAACGGATCTTACCGAGTTTTCTGTTGAAGTTTTGTGTGGATGAAGTGTTCGATGATCGAGAAGGTCTCGATGTGAGAAGAAGGAAGAGAGGCAAGAGCTCAAGCTTGGGGATGCCCGAGGCACCCCAAGTAAATATTCAAGGAGACTCAAGCGTCTAAGCTTGGGGATGCCCCGGAAGGCATCCCCTCTTTCTTCAACAAATATCGGTATGTTTTCGGATTCGTTTCATTCATGTGATATGTGCAAATCTTGGAGCGTCTTTTGCATTTAGTTTTCACTTTTATTTTATGCACCATGCTGGTATGATATAGTCCTTGGTTGATTTATAGAATGCTCATTGCACTTCACTTATATCTTTTGAGTATGGCTTTATAGAATGCTTCATGTGCTTCACTTATATCATTTGAAGCTTGGATTACCTGTTTCTCTTTACATGGACAACCGTCATTTGTAGAATGCTCTTTTGCTTTACTTATATTTGTTAGAGCGTGGGCATATCTTTTGTAGAAAGAATTAAACTCTCGTGCTTCACTTATATCTATTTAGAGAGATGACAGGAACTGGTCATTCACATGGTTAGTCATAAAACCCTACATAAAACTTGTAGATCACTCAATATGATATGTTTGATTCCTTGCAATAGTTTTGCGATATAAAGGTGGTGATATTAGAGTTGTGCTAGTTGAGTAATAGTGAAATTGAGAAATACTTGTGTTGAGGTTTGCAAGTCCCGTAGCATGCACATATGGTGAACCGTTATGTAACGAAGTTGGAGCATGAGGTATTTATTGATTGTCTTCCTTATGAGTGGCGGTCGGGGACGAGCGATGGTCATTTCTTACCAATCTATCCCCCTAGGAGCATGCACGTAGTACTTTGTTTTGATGACTAATAGATTTTTGCAATAAGTATGTGAGTTCTTTATGACTAATGTTGAGTCCATGGATTATACGCACTCTCACCCTTCCATCATTGCTAGCCTCTTCGGTACCGTGCATTGCCCTTTCTCACCTCGAGAGTTGGTGCAAACTTTGCCGGTGCATCCAAACCCCGTGATACGATACGCTCTATCACATATAGGCCTCATTATATCTTCCTCAAAACAGCCACCATACCTACCTATCATGGCATTTCCATAGCCATTCCGAGATATATTGCCATGCAACTTCCATCATCATCATATACATGACTTGAGCATTTATTGTCATATTGCTTTGCATGATCGTAAGATAGCTAGCATGATGTTTTCATGGCTTGTCCATTTTTTAGTGTCACTGCTACGCTAGATCGTTTCACATCCCGGTACACCGCCGGAGGCATTCATATAGAGTCATATCTTTGTTCTAGATATCGAGTTGTAATATTGAGTTGTAAGTAAATAAAACTGTGATGATCATCATTATTAGAGCATTGCCCCAGTGAGGAAAGGATGATGGAGACTATGATTCCCCCACAAGTCGGGATGAGACTCCGGACGAAAAAAATAAAAAAATTAAAAAAGGAGAAAGGCCAAAAAAAGAGAAGGCCCAAAAAAACAAAAAAGAAGAAAAATAAAACAAAAAATGAGACAAAAAGAGAGAAGGGGCAGTGTTACTATTCTTTTACCACACTTGTGCTTCAAAGTAGAACCATGTTCTTCATATAGAGAGTCTCTTGAGTTATCACTTTCATATACTAGTGGGGATTTTCAATATAGAACTTGGCTTGTATATTCCAACGATGGGCTTCCTCAAATGCCCTAGGTCTTCATGTGCAAGCAAGTTGGATGCACACCCACTTAGTTTCAGTTTGAGCTTTCATACACTTATAGCTCTAGTGCATCCGTTGCATGGCAATCCCTACTCCTCACATTGACATCAATTGATGGGCATCTCCATAGCCCGTTGATTAGCCACTTCGATGTGAGACTTTCTCCTTTTTGTCTTCTGCACATAACCCCCTTCATCATATTCTATTCCACCTATAGTGCTATGTCCATGGCTCACGCTCATGTATTGCGTGAAAGTTGAAAAGGTTTGAGAAACGTCAAAAGTATGAAACAATTGCTTGGCTTGTCATCGGGGTTGTGCATAAAGTGAATATTTTGTGTGGTGAAGATGGAGCATAGCCAGACTATATGATTTTGTAGGGATAACTTTCTTTGGCCTTGTTATTTTGAAAATACATGATTGCTTTATTAGTAGGCTTGAAGTATTATTGTTTTTATGTCAAATGATAGACTATTGCTTTGAATCACTCGTGTCTTAATATTCATGCCATGATTAGACATATGATCAAGATTATGCTAGGTAGCATTCCACATCGAAAATTATCTTTTTTATCATTTACCTACTCGAGGACGAGCAGGAATTAAGCTTGGGGATGCTGATACGTCTCCGTCATATCTATAATTTTTGATTGTTCCATGCCAATATTATTCAACTTTCATATACTTTTGGCTAGTTTTTATACTATTTTTGGGACTAACATATTGGTCCAGTGCCCAGTGCCAGTTCCTGTTTGTTGCATGATTTTGGTTTCGTGGAATATTCATATCAAACGGAATCCAAACAGGATAAAAACGGACGGAGAATATTTTTGGAATATTTGGAGAATTCCGGAAGAAAAATCAACACGAGACGGTGCCCGAGGTGGCCACGAGGCAGGGGGCACGCCTCCCCCTGGGCGCGCCCCTGACCCTCGTGGGCCACCCGTAAGGCGGTTCATGCCCTTCTTCGGCCGCAAGAAAGCTATTTTTTGGTAAAAAATCACGGCGAAGGTTTCAGTCCAATCGGAGTTACGGATCTCCATATATATACGAAACGGTGAAAGGGCAGCAGACGGGAACGCAGAAACAGATAGAGACAGAGAGATAGATCCAATCTCGGAGGGGCTCTCGCCCCTCCCACGCCATGGAGGCCATGGACCAGAGGGGAAACCCTTCTCCCATCTAGGGAGAACGTCAAGGAAGAAGAAGAAGAAGGGGGGCTCTCTCCCCCTCGCTTCCGGTGGCGCCGAAACGCCGCCGGGGGCCATCATCATCACCGCGATCTTCACCAACGCCTCCGCCATCTCCACCAACATCTCCATCACCTACCCCCTTCTATCTACAGCGGTCCACTCTCCCGCAACCCGCTGTACCCTCTACTTGAACATGGTGCTTTATGCTTCATATTATTATCCAATGATGTGTTGCCATCCTATGATGCCTAAGTCGATTTTCGTTGTCCTATCGGTGGTTGATGAATTGCTATGATTGATTTAATTTGCTTGTGGTTATGTTGCTGTCCTTTGGTGCCCATCATATGAGCGCGTGTGTGGATCACACCATAGGGTTAGTTGTATGTTGATAGGACTATGTATTGGAGGGCAAGGGTGACAGAAGCTTCAGCCTAGCATAGAAATTGATGCATACGGGAGTAAAGGGGGACCATTATAACTTAATGCTATGGTTGGGTTTTACCTTAATGAACGTTAGTAGTTGCGGATGCTTGCTAATAGTTCCAATCATAAGTGCATAGAATTCCATGTCAGGGAAGACATGCTAGCAGTGGCCTCTCCCACATAAAACTTGCTATCGGTCTAGTAAAGTAGTCAATTTCTTAGGGACAATTTCGCCACTCCTACCACCACTTTTCCACACTCGCTATATTTACTTTATTGCTTCTTTACTTACAACAGCCCCTAGTTTTTATTTACGTGCTCTTTATTTTCTTGCAAACCTATCCAACAACACCTACAAAGTACTTCTAGTTTCATACTTGTTTTCGGTAAAGCGAACGCTAAGCGTGCGTAGAGTTGTATCGGTGGTCGATAGAACTTGAGGGAATATTTGTCCTACCTTTAGCTCCTCGTTGGGTTCGACACTCTTACTTATCGAAAGAGGCTACAATTGATCCCCTATACTTGTGGGTGATCACCTGCCGGGGAGCCCGGCAAGGCTGCTGCCGAGGAGGCCGACAAGGGGCCTGCCGAGGAGGCCGACAAGGCCGCTGCCGAGGAGGAGGTGGTTGATGACCAACCTTCCTCCTCTGCTACCTCTGGCTCAGGCAGGTACCTGAGGGTGAGCGACGACCTGTTCGTCCACCTCCCAGGGACGGCGAGCACCGGGGCGCCCGTCGAGGGGGAGGTGTTCGATGACGAGGTGCTCGCCGCCGCCAGGCTTGAGGTCGTTGACGAGCCAAGCGTCGGTGATGGTGGTTCCCAGGAAGAGCGGCTCCTCCAGGCCATGGGCGCCAGCTTCCGGAAGCTCCGAGCGCTTCACCGCGCTTGCCTGGACAAGGCCAAGTCCAGGATGGCGGTGGTGGACAGGGCGGAGGCGGACCTCGAGGGGCGCGTCGCTGAGGCGCGGGCTTGGTTCCGCCAGGCCCACGAGGACCTGAAGGCTGCCCAGGACGCGCTGGCTGAGCGCGACCTGACGCTCATCATGAAGCAGGCCGACATCGAGAAGGCCCGGGAACTGGTGAAGCAGGAGGCCGCTTAGGCCGAGGCCGCTCGGCACCAGCAGCAGGCTGCGCTAAACTCCCAGGAGGAGGACCTTGCCGCGCGCGAGGAGAGGCTCGCCGCAACGCTCCGCGGCAAGGACGCGGAGGCGGAGAAACTCGTCGTGCAGCGGACCCAGGAGCTGGAGCAGAGGCACGAGGAGGCACTCAATGCCCACGCTCTGGTTCACGCCGGCAAGGTGAAGGAGTTGGAGGTGGAGCGGGACGAGCTGAGGGACCAAGTCCTGAAGCTGTCCAAGGAGAAGGACATGCTCAACGGTGCCCCGGCGGAGGCGCAGGGCGCAGTCCTCGGCAAGGCCGAGCAGCTCTCCAAGGCCAACGACTCCATCAAAGAGCTGAAGCGGAAGCTGGAGGGTCTTGAGGAGACGCTCTCGGAGGCCAACGCCCAGGAGGAAACCCTGGCCAAGGATCTGGAGGCCGAAAAGCAGTAGCGGAAGAACGAAGCCGCCAACCACAAGGATTTTGTGGAAGGCGAGACCCGCTGGATCGGCCGCCTAAAAGACGTCGCCGGCAGAATCACCACGCAGCTGGCTACCATGGGGATGCCAAATGTGAGGTACACCCCGGAGCACAACGTGAGCCCCAACGCCAAGCTAACCCTTTTGTTCGAGGGTGTTCTCGGAGCCCTAGAGCATCTTCACTCCAATCGGGCGGCCTCTCTGGCCGATGAGGACGGAGACTTTGCCGGGGTGCCATGACCAAGGTCCTTACCAAGGTGGCGCACTGGAATCCCAAACTCGACTTCGACGCCGCGCTAGAGAGCTTGCCGGAGGATGCGGACCTCGCGGTGCTCAAGGAGCGTATCGACCCCATCATCGACCGTATCGACGGAATCCAGAGGATAGAAGGCCAGTGCCGGGACTAGGCACCCCGTTTCTCACCGCCGCTGCAGGTTCATGACCAAGACAAATTTTATCTTTAGTTAGAACAGCAGCAACAATTGATGTAATATAACTCTGCAGTACTTTTGATATTATGCATGTTGCTTTCCTGTTCAATCCCCCCTTTGTATGTTCACCCTACGTTAATCGGGTAGGCTTGCCGGCGCGTAACCCAGGCCATGGCGCCTTGAGGACGGATCCCCAATAGCCTGCCGGGTATGCTTGCTGCCAGGCAAACCACCTTACCACTCTCAACGCGGCCGCTCGAACTATCGAGCTTGACTCGAGTACGAATCGAGAGCGTTGCCAATTGTGGAAGGTTGCCGTGCCGTTCTCGACGCGGCCGCTTAAGCTGTTGAGCGGACTCGAAACATAGTAAGGGCGTTGCCAATAGCGGAATGGCCCCATTGCGTGCAGGTTTTCCATACAAAGAACGAGATCTCCGAGGGGAATAACCCTATATAAAAAGGAAATATTTAAAGTTCGGCATGACTTAGCTTTCCTGGCGCCGCACTGGCGCCCTTCGCGCTTGCAGGCGGCACCGTTCTCTTGGCCTTCTTCTTCATGGGAGCCATGGCGATGAAGAACTGCTAGGCTAACTGCTAGACCAGATTCTCACAACTGCGCTCCCCTACCTGGCGCGCCAAAGATGTCGGGGAAACGACACCTATGGGATCACTGGAATCCCTTCTACGGTTGGCGGGCGCGGGGTTGTGAGAAGAGCAGGTTTAGGAGCTAGCACAAAATCGTTTACCCAGGTTTGGTCCGCGAGGATGCGTAATACCCTAGTCCTGCTTTGGTGTGTATTTCAGAGTGTTCTTGAGCTCTCGAACTAGCTACGGTGGTTGCGTAGTTTCAAAGAGCCGAATCCCCCTCCGGTATGCCTCGGGCCTCCTTTTATAGTCGAAAAGGGGTTGCCACAGTGGCACACAGGAGGTGGAAAGGCATACAGTGCGCGAGCTTATCGCCTAGCATTACGGGACAAATTGCATTAAATGTGCTACTTAGGTGTCCATTAGCTTTATCGGGGATGGGAACGAGGCCCGTCCCGTCCGTCGCCGCTCTGCCTCGTTTCGACATGCGCCTGGGCCAGCGATGCCTGCAGCGCCATGTAGGCAGGCAGGCTGCTGAGCTGGCGCGGTGGCAGCGCCTTCACGAAGATCTGCATGCCACCACGCAGGTGCTTGCTGAGTCGGTGTAGAGGCCGTCCGTCACCACACAGGTGCCTGCCCAGCTGGTTGAGCTAACAGCTGCTTAGGGATGGCGGTGGAGTTTTGGGAGGCGCGGGCTTGGTTGTGGCCCCGCTAATGCCCTCGGCAAGGGTCTTGCCGGGGGGCGGCAAGGGTCTTGCCGTGGCGCCGCGGTCGAACCCGGCAAGGCGCTTACCGGGGGTCTTGTGGATTTCCTCGGCTACAATCCAGCTGAGGGTCGTCGTCTTCTGGTTCTCATCTGATCTCATGTATTCATGATCTTGACAAAGATCTGCATGCCACCACAGAGGTGTCTCCCGAGCCCTGGGTCCAATGTGGTTGTTGGCGGCGTTTGGAACCCTTGGGCACAAGGGTGGCTAGCTCTGCTGGCGTTGGGCAAGTTGCCCTGGCAAGGCTCTTGCCGGGGCCGCGGAGGCCGTCCCGGCAAGGTTTTTACCGGGGGGGGGGGGGGTCCACCTCGCCCCTTTGCTCTTTTATGCTTCTGGTCTTGGCGTCGCCTTGTTTGTCTTGTGCTTCGGTTTCCCTCCTCTGCCCTGCTTAGTGTGGCCGTGGGCGCGGCTCCGACAGTCCGTGCATAAGTAAAGGGGTAAAAAGGAGTGCCCCTACTTTTGTACACCGACACAAACACTAATTTAAAACATAAAACCACATCTAAACAGAAGCTAGATGAATTATTTATTACTAAACAGAAACAAAAGCAAGAAAAAAATAAAATTGGGTTGCCTCCCAACAAGCTCTATCGTTTAACGCCCCTAGCTAGGCATAAAAGCAAGAATAGATCTAGGTATTATCATCTTTGGTTTTAATTTTTTAGCGGAGTCATGCTTGAATCCGGGAGGTTCTTTACGTTTCCCTTCATATTCGGAAATTTTCAGATCTAAAGAATCCAGCCGCTTATTGCCAAGAGTAATCAGCATATTCATGCGGTGAAGATTTCCGCTAACAGTCTTAAGAGGTTCAAGAGACTTTTGTAAAATTTTCGTTACTTCGCAAATCTTCTCAAAAACTTGTGTCTCTTCCTGGGTATGATGTGGCCCCTTTTGTTGAGGTAGTGTTCCCACTATTCCCTCTATGATTTCATGTGCAATACTGGGATCAATTTTGATAAAATTTCCTTTGGCAACACAATCCAAGAGTTGTCTATGGGACATATTTAGTCCAACATAAAAATTGCGAAGTAAAATTCAAAAACTCACCTCTAAGGTGCAATTACGATAAGATTCCATCATCCTATACCAAACATCTTTTAAGTTTTCTCCCTGTCTTTGTTTGAAGTGAAGAACTTGAAACTCGGGAGACAAAGGAGCAGATAAAGGACTGGCCATGACGACGAAATAAACGATCTAACATACGGACACACAAGAAGCAAGTGGAAAGAAATGGGTGGAAAAAGAGGGCGAATAAAACGGCAAAGGTGAAGTGGAGGAGAGGAAAATGAGAGGCAAATGGCAAATAATGTAATGCGAGGGATAAGAGTTTGTGATGGGTACTTGGTATGTCTTGACGTGTGTAGATCTCCCCGGCAATGCCGCCAGAAATCCTTCTTGCTACCTCTTCAGCATGCGTTGGTTTTTCCCTTGAAGAGGAAAGGGTGATGCTGCAATTTAGCGTAAGTATTTCCCTCAGTTTTTGAGAACCAAGGTATCAATCCAGTAGGAGACTACACGCAAATCCCTAGTACCTGCACAAACAATCAAGAACCTTTCCACCAAGGCGATAAAGGGGTTGTCAATCCCTTCACGGCCACTTGCAAAAGTGAGATCTGATAAAGATAATAAGATAAATATTTTTGGTATTTTTGTTGTATAGATTGGAAAGTAAAGATTGCAAAATAAACGACGACAAAAATAGCTAGTTGACGGGAGATTAATATGATGGAAAATAGACCCGGGGGCCATAGGTTCCAGTAGTGGCTTCTCTCAAGATAGCATAATCTACGGTGGGTGAACAAATTACTGTCGAGCAATTGATAGAAAAGTGCATAGTTATGAGAATATCTAGGCATGATCATGTATATAGGCATCACGTCCGTGACAAGTAGACCGAAACGATTCTGCATCTACTACTATTACTCCACACATCGACCGCTATCCAGCATGCATCTAGAGTATTAAGTTCATAAGAACAGAGTAACGCGTTAGGCAAGATGACATGATGTAGAGGGATAAACTCAAGCAATATGATATAAACCCCATCTTTTTATCCTCGATGGCAACAATACAATACGTGCTTTGCTGCCCCTGCTATCACTGGGAAAGGACGCTGCAAGATTCAACCCAAAGCTAAGCACTTCTCCCATTGCAAGAAATATCAATCTAGTAGGCCAAACCAAACTGATAATTCGAAGAGACTTGCACAGATGTTAAATCATGCATATAAGAATTCAGAGAAGCATCAAATATTGTTCATAGATAATCTTGATCATAAGCCCACAATTCATCGGATCTCGACAAACACACCGCAAAAAGAATTACATCGAATAGATCTCCAAGAGAATCAAGGAGAACTTTGTATTGAGATCCAAAGAGAGAGAACAAGTCATCTAGCTAATAACTATGGACCCGAATGTCTGTGGTAAACTACACACACATCATCGGAGAGGCTATGGTGTTGATGTAGAAGCCCTCCATGATCGATTCCCCTCCGGAGGAGCGCCGAAAAAGGCCCCAAGATGGGATCTCACGGGTACAGAAGGTTGCTGCGGTGGAAATAGGGTTTCGTGGTGCTCCTGGATGTTTTCAGGGTATATGAGTATATATACGCGCAAGAAGTAGGTCGGTGGAGCCATGTGGCGCCCACGAGGGTGGGGGCGTGCATACCCCCCTGGGCGCGCCCTCCTACCTCATGGCCGCCTCGTTGCTTCCTTGACGTCCACTCCAAGTCTCCTGGATTGCGTTCGTTCCAAAAACGATCCTCGCAAAGGTTTCATTCCGTTTGGATTCCGTTTGATATTCCTTTTTTGCGAAACACTGAAATAGGCAAAAAAACAGTAATTCTCACTGGGCCTTCGGTTAATAGGTTAGTCCCAAAAATAATATAAAAGTGCATAATAAAGCCCATCAAACATCCAAAACAAATAATATAATAGCATGGAACAATCAAAAAATTATAGATACGTTGGAGACGTATCAAGCATCCCCAAGCTTAATTCCTGCTCGTCCTCGAGTAGGTAAATGATAAAAACAGAATTTTTGATGTGGAATGCTACCTAACATTATTTTCTTTATTGTGGCATGAATGTTCAGATCCGAAAGATTCAAGAAAAAAGTTTAATATTGACATAAAAATAATAATACTTCAAGCATACTAAATAAGCCATTATGTCTTCTCAAAATAACATGGCCAAAGAAAGCTTATCCCTACAAAATCATATAGTTTGGCTATGCTTCATTTTCGTCACACAAAAATGCTCTCATCATGCACAACCCCGATGACAATCCAAGCAATTGTTCCATACTTTATTAATATCAAACTTTTTTCAACTTTCACGCAATACATGAGCGTGAGCCATTGACATAGCACTATGGTTGGAATAGAATATAATGATGGGGGTTGTGTGGAGAAGACAAAAAAGGAGAAAGTCTCACATTGACGCGGCTAATCAACTGGCTAGGGAGATGCCCTTCAATTGGTGTCAATGCAAGGAGTAGGGATTGCCATGCAACGGATGCACTAGAGCTATAAATGTATGAAAGCTCAACAAAAGAAACTAAGTGGGTGTGCATCCAACTTGCTTGCTCATGAAGACCTAGGGCATTTGAGGAAGCCCGTTGCTGGAATATACAAGCCATGTTCTATAATGAAAAATTCCCACTAGTATATGAAAGTGACAAAATAAGAGACTCTCTATCATAAAGATCATGGTGCTACTTTGAAGCACATGTGTGGAAAAAAGGAAAGTAGGATTGTCCCTTTTATTTCTTCTCTTTTTTTGGGCCTTTCTTTTTTTGGCCTTTCTCTTTTTTTCGGACAATGCTCTATTAATGATGATCATAACACTTCTATTTATTTACAACTCAATGATTACAACTCGATACTAGAACAAAATATGACTCTAATGAGTGCCTCCGGCGGTGTACCGGGATGGGCAATGAATCAAGAGTGACATGTATGATAAATTATGCATGGTGGCTTTGCCAAAAATACGATGTCAACTATATGGTCATGCAAAGCAATATGACAATGATGAAGCGTGTCATAATAAATGAAACGGTGGAAAGTTGCATGGCAATATATCTTGGAATGGCTATGGAAATGCCATAATAGGTAGGTACGGTGGTTGTTTTGAGGAAGATATAAGGAGGTTTATGTGTGATAGAGCATATCATATCATGGGGGTTGGATGCACCGGCGAAGTTTGCACCAACTCTCAAGGTGAGAAAGGGCAATGCACGGTACCGAAGAGGCTAGCAATGATGGAAAGGTGAGAGTGCGTATAATCCATGGACTCAACATTAGTCATAAAGAACTCACATACTTATTGCAAAAATCTACAAGTCATCAAAAACCAAGCATTACTCGCATGCTCCTAGGGGGATAGATTGGTAGGAAAAGACCATCGCTCATCCCCGACCGCCACTCATAAGGATGACAATCAAAGAACACCTGATGTTTCAAATTTGTCACACAACGGTTACCATACGTGCATGCTACGGGACTTGTAAACTTCAATACAAGTATTTCTCAAATTCACAACTACTCAACTAGCACGACTCTAATATTACCATCTTCATATCTCAAAACAATCATCAAGTATCAAACTTCTCATAGTATTCAAGGCACTTTTTATGAAAGTGTTTATTATACCCGTCTTGGATGCCTATCATGTTAGGACTAATTTTGTAGCCAAAGCAAATTACCATGCTGTTCTAAAGGACTCTCGAAATAATACAAGTGAAGCATGATAGATCAATAATTTCTATAAAATAAAACCACCACCGTGCTCTAAAAGATATAAGTGAAGCACTAGAGCGAAATTATCTAGCTCAAAAGATATAAGTGATGCACATAGAGTATTCTAATAAATTCCGATTTATGTGTGTCTCTCCAAAAGGTGGCCTTCCGGGGCATCCCCAAGATTAGGCTTTTGGTTGTCCTTGAATTTTACCTTGGGGTGCCTTGGGCATCCCCAAGCTTAGGCTCTTGCCACTCCTTATTCCGAAATCCATCAAATCTTTACCCAAAACTTGAAAACTTCACAACACAAAACTCAACTGAAAATCTCATGAGCTCCGTTAGTATAAGAAAACAAATCGCCACTTTAAGGTACTGTAATTAACTCATTCTTTATTTATATTGGTGTTAAACCTACTGTGTTCCAACTTCTCTATGGTTCATGCCCCCGATACTAGCCATAGATTCATCAAAATAAGCAAACAACACACGAAAAACAGAATCTGTCAAAAACAGAACAGTCTGTAGTAATCTGTATCAAACATATACTTATGTAACTCCAACAATTCTGAAATAAATTGGTGGACGTGAGGAATTTGTCTATTAATCATCTGCAAAAATAATCAATCTGAAAGAACTCTCTAGTAAAAATGGCAGCTAATCTCGTGAGCACTAAAGTTTCTGTTTTTTTACAGCAAGATCATAAAGACTTCACCCAAGTCTTCCCAAAGGTTCTACTTGCCACAAACACTAATTTAAAACATAAAACCACATATAAACAGAAGCTATATGAATTATTTATTACTAAACAGAAACAAAAAGCAAGAAAAAATAAAATTGGGTTGCCTCCCAACAAGCGCTATCGTTTAACGCCCCTAGCTAGGCATAAAAGCAAGAATAGATCTTGGTATTATCATCTTTCGTTTTTAATTTTTTAGCGGAGTCATGCTCGAATCTGGGAGGTTCTTTACGTTTCCCTTCATATTCGGAAATTTTTAGATCTACAGAATCCAACCGCTTATTGCCAAGGGTAATCAGCATATTCACGCGGTGAAGATTTCCGCTAACAGTCTTAAGAGGTTCAAGAGACTTTTGTAAAATTTTCGTTACTTCGCAAATCTTCTCAAAAACTTGTGTCTCTTCCTGGGTATGATGTGGCCCCTTTTGTTGAGGTAGTGTTCCCACTATTCCCTCTATGATTTCATGCGCAATACTACGATCAATTTCGATAAAATTTGCTCTGGCAACGCAATCCAAGAGTTGTCTGTGGGACATATTTAGTCCAACATAAAAATTGCAAAGTAAAATTCTAAAACTCACCTCTAAGGTGCAATTACGATAAGATTCCATCATCCTATACCAAGCATCTTTTAAGTTTTCTCCTTGTATTTGTTTGAAGTGAAGAACTTGAAACTCGGGAGACAAAGGAGCAGATAAAGGTAATAAGATAAATATTTTTTGTATTTTTGTTGTATAGATTGGAAAGTAAAGATTGCAAAATAAATAATGACAGAAATAGCTAGTTGACGGGAGATTAATATGATGGAAAATAGACCCGGAGGCCATAGGTTTCACTAGTGGCTTCTCTCAAGATAGCATAATCTACGGTGGGTGAACAAATTACTGTCGAGCAACTGATAGAAAAGCGCATGGTTATGAGAATATCTAGGCATGATTACGTATATAGGCATCACGTCTGTGACAAGTAGACCAGAACGATTCTGCATCTACTACTATTAGTCCACACATCGACTGCTATCCGGCATGCATCTAGAGTATTAAGTTCATAAGAACAGAGTAATGCATTAGGCTAGATGACATGATGTAGAGGGATAAACAAAAGCAATATGATATAAACCCCATCTTTTTATCCTCGATGGCAACAATACAATACGTGCCTTGCTGCCCCTGCTGTCACTGGGAAAGGACACCGCAAGATTCAACCCAAAGCTAAGCACTTCTCCCATTGCAAGAAATATAAATCTAGTAGGCCAAACGAAACTGATAATTCGAAGAGACTTGCAAAGATGTTACATATAAGAATTCGGAGAAGAATCAAATATTGTCTAGAGATAATCTTGATCATAAACCCACAATTCATCGGATCTCGACAAACACACCGCAAAAAGAATTACATCAAATAGATCTCCAAGAGAATCAAGGAGAACTTTGTATTGAGATCCAAAGAGAGAGAAGAAGCCATCTGGCTAATAACTATGGACCCGAAGGTCTGTGGTAAACTACTCACACATCATCGGAGAGGCTTTGGTGTTTATGTAGAAGCCCTCCATGATCGATTCCCCCTCCGGCGGATCGCCGAAAAAGGCCCCAAGATGGGATCTCACGGGAACAGAAGGTTGCAGCGGTGGAAATAGGGTTTCGTGGTGCTCCTGGATGTTTTCAGGGTATATGAGTATATATAGGCGAAAGAAGTAGGTCGGTAGAGCCACGTGGGGCCCACGAGGGTGGGGGCGCGCCTACCCCCTGGGCGCGCCCTCCTACCTCGTGGCCGCCTCGTTGCTTCCTTGACGTCCAGTCCAAGTCTCCTGGATTGTTGTTGTTCCAAAAACGATCCTCGCGAAGGTTTCATTCCGTTTGGATTCTCTTTGATATTCCTTTTCTGCGAAACACTGAAATAGGCAAAAAAAACAGCAATTTGCACTGGCCTTCAGTTAATAGGTTAGTCCCAAAAATAATATAAAAGTGCATAATAAAGCCCATTAAGCATCCAAAACAGATAATATAATAGCATGGAACAATCAAAAAATTATAGATACGTTGGAGATGTGTCAGCATACATTTGAATTCAACTTAAGGTGGTTTAAAAAAGTCGAATTCAACATGAAGTCCATTCAAATATTTGAATTCGATATCATGGCATTTGTAAATCATACCTAAATTATGGGGGCACCAATCTTTGCTCTGATTTTGTACATAATAGCATATATAGTCGTGTACAAAATAGATTCAAATTTAGCTCCTCCATTCCAAAATAATCATAGTTTTAGGATTTTCAAGTGTCAAAATTTCAAAAAGAAGCGGATAATTTAATGAGGTTTTCAAACATACAAGGTCAAATTTAACGTAGTCTATTTAGGTCAATCCTCAAAGTTCAAGATTACTCTAAACGTTAATGCTTCTGTTTCAAAATTTCGAACAAAGCGCCAAAAGAGCCTCTACTCGCCCGAAACCGCGTGAGACCAATGTTTGGTAGTAGAACAAAATTACTTTTCTAACTCCGACCCGTGAACCTACCGGACCGACGTCCAAAGGTCTAAACCGGGGTAGGTTTGTAGCTTCATCTAGACGCCACGCAACAGCCTCCGAAAAACATTCATACACAATGACCGCCTAAGCACACATGTGTGCGGCCGAAATCGCTCCCGCCCACTATTTGGGAGACACCTAGGATTACCATCCTACCCCCGACCCACAGTAGGTCCGAAATTTAAGAGGGGGCAAAGTTTGTACTTTCCCCAAATTTCAAACCAGCTCGTCCAATCTGTTTAAAAAAGCCAAAACCAAGCGCGTCCCACACTGAAACATGGTTCTCCCTTAGCTCCCCCTGCCCCCCTGTCTGATTCCCCATTCGAAATCCGTGGGCGCCAAAACTACTTCTCCACCAGCCGCGAAACCCCGGCGTCCTCCGTCCTCCACCCCATCCCACCCATCAACCGCCGCCCTCCTCCATCATGTCGGAGCCGATACCACGACGTCGTTGTCCACCGCAACCTCAACCACAACACCCTCCACAACTAGTAGTTGAAGCCGAGGCCGAGCCATCCGTACCCGAGCCAGTTCAACCACGCCGTCATGCGCCTCACCGCTGCCGCTTCAACTTCGCCACCGTCCACCGCACTGGAGCTGTTCCTCCTACGCTTTCCTTCACCGCCTCGTATCTGCTTACCCTCCGCCGACATATGGCCACGGAAACATAGTCAACAATTTGGCCATGGGTCCGTCCAAGGCTGCACCCTCCTCCAAAACATCGGTTCCCCCGGCAAAAAGAAGAAGATCACCGCGACACATGAAGGACACCACACTGGCAACCGGAAATGGTACTCCTCTTCCCTGATTTGTGCAAATATTACGTGTCTTCATGCATGGTATTCATCCCACGGAATACAATAGTTCACCGCTTCTTCTTGATACTAGATGTTCCTAGTAACTCGCGATGCACAAGGTTTCTCCTCATATACTATTTCACCTTCGCTAGAGGTCCGTCGCCCCCCTAGATTTCAATTCTTGGTCAGTTGATTCCCAATTAACGGAAGCATTCCCCGGTGTAACAGGCGCTAGTCCGCCTATTACGCCCTGGAAGCAGCGCCTCGGTGTTTATCTTAGGGGCGTGTAGGGCCTAGAGCAGCTGGCGCCCGATCTGGAGGTCGGCCGAGATTAAATGGATGGCCTAGGGGCGGCGCCAAGCACGGCGTTGATGTGAGGTCGAGGGGAGGGCGGGGTGGCGTAGGAAGGGGTCTGGGCCGGTGGTCGCTAGCGGTTCGAGAAAGATCATCAATAGTGACTGGCGGGAGGTAGACGAAGGCCATCTGCCCGTTCCTTATAGATTGGACGGTTCATAAAAAAATCGACTGGCCTATTTATTTTCAGTCAACTGTTATCTTGATAGGACCACATGTGGTGGTGTGCTGGAGGAGTACCTGCATTTCCTGTGCTCATATATTACAAAATCATACGGAGTAGAATCTAATTTTGTTTGCCATGCAATGTTGTAGAGCTATCATATGTCTCATGTCATTTATTTTTCAGCCACCTGCTATCTTCTACTTTTACAGTGCACTAGTTCTGCACACACTTCACCCATACTCTAACTATTGTGTTTTTATGCAAGGCTATTTCAGACTCTGCTGCCATGAGAGAAGCAGAAAAGAAAAGAGAGAAGTTGCTCCAGCGTCGTACGCGGATAGGCTAGACACGTTTCAGCCTTATAAAGGGTGCAGTGTCAGCAGATGGAGACGGTAAACGTAGCTCTGGAGTTGATGACCTCGCTCGCAATGAACCACCATCCCAGGTGCTTGCTTTAACTTCGCGGTGTCATATGTGGTTGCATGTTGCATATGGTGTCTAGCTTGTATTCGAAAGGCCGAAGTCGGTCTTTATTAAGATAAGGAAAGATATTTTTTACATGAACCACCATCCCGTGAGCACCAGAAGACAAATAGCTAGTCAGGGCACTGGCCGAGCCAGTGACAAGCCCAGCACAGACAGGCATCACCTGGAAGCCAACTAAAAAGCCATGATGGTGGCGAAGCAGCCCGCCTCCCACTAGGCTCTCAGGTCCTAGATGATCATGCTCACCACTCCAGCCGGATGTCTAGCTTGTATTGCTTCCAATTTGGTCAAATTGCATCTGCTTAGCTTACACATTATACCTTTGAATATGACATGCCTTCCTGTTTTTGGTACATACTAGTACATCTGTCTATTAACCATGTTCTTACATCAAACTAATGTTCTTGTGTATCCCTCATCAATCACTTATGATGAGGCAGTCAGGCCAGTGGACTACTGTGAGTAAAGAACCTCATTTAAAGAATGCAGCGTCAGCCTCCCGACATGATTCTCAAGAAACAGCAAGGCTAGATGAAGATAGTGCACGTAGCTCTGTAGTTGATTACCGCATTTCCCCTACACTAGCATCGTAGGTGCTTGCTCTAACCTGGCAGTGTGATATGTGGTTGCATCTTGCATATGGTGTCTAGATTGCAATTCTTCCAATATGGTTAAATTGCATGTGCTAGTCTGCTTAGTTTATACATTATACCTATTAATGTGACATGCCTTCCTGTTTTTAGTACATAGTACATCTGTCTATTAAGCATGTCCTTACATAAAACTATTTTTGTATCCCGCATCAATCAATATGACGAAACACCTATAGTATATGAAGTGCGATATTAGTTGCATCTTTCATATGATTTATAGCATGCACTGCTTCTAATTTGTTGAAATGCCATTTATGATGGGACGCTTTTAACTTGGCAGAGTCATATTGGTTGCATCTTTCATGTGGTGTCTAGCTTGGATTGCTTCTTATTTGTTGGAATGGTTTCTGCTTAGTTTACACAAACAGTTGTGAATATGCCATGTCGTCCTGTTTTTCATACATATTCCATCCTGGTATCATGTGTTTGCCTTACATCAAAGTAGTGATTGTCAGTATCATGCACGAATGAGTTCTGAAGAGTGAATTTTATTGCTTTTTCTTGTCGGTTTTACTTGACAATTCAAAATCAATAAAGCGGACGGAAGTTAGCAAGGCAGCGGATAAAAGTGCTCCTTCCAAACAGAGGGCCTCTACAGATTCTACTCCTCCATCCCCCCAAGATGATTTGCAAGAAAACACATGCATAGACACTCAACGTAGTTGTGCTGATGATGAGCTCGTCTCCCCTAGTGCACTATCACAGGTGCTCCCTCTAACGTGGCACTGTTATATGTGGCTGCATGTTATGTATGATGTCTACCTTGTATTGCTTCTAATTTTATTGAATTCCATCTGCTTAGTTTACACATTATACTTGTGAATAAGACACGTGTTCCTGTTTCTAGAACATACAATATCTGTCTATCACACCATGTTCTTACATCAAAGTACTACTGTTGTGTAACCTGCAACAATCATTTATCATAAGACACGTTTGACTTGGGAGTGTGATATCGGTTACATCTCGCATTATTTTCTAGCTTGTACTACTTCTAATTTGTTGAAATGGCACTTATGACGAGACAGTTTTAGCTTTGTAGAGTGATATTCGTTGCATCTTTCATATGGTGTCTAGCTTTCATTGCTTCTAATTTGTTGAAATGCCTTCTCCTTAGTTTACACATCATAAGCAATGGCACTAATGACGAGAGACCTTTAACTTGGTAGTGTGATGTTGTTTGCATCTTGCATATGATTTATTTCTTATACTGATTCACATTTGTTTAAACGCCATTTATGATGAGGCACTGTTAACTTGGCAGAGAGATATTTGTAGCATCTTTCATATGATGTCTACCTTCCATTGCATTGCTTCTAATTTAGTGAAATGTCTTTTGCTTAGTTTACACATCATAGTTCTGGTTATCACATGTCGTCATGTTTTTCGTACGTATTACATCCTCCTATCATGTGGTTGTCTAACATCAAAGTTCAGTTCGTCTGTATCACGCATCAATTTTTTCTGAAGAACTAAATTGTTATTCGTTTTTCTTGTCAGCTTGACTTAACATGGCACAGAGAAAGAGGAAGCAACACAGAATGACAGGGAAAGGGAAGCGGAATAATCCTGCAGATTCTACTGGTACTGATGGTGCAATAGAAGGTCAAAGTCCAGCGGAAAATTGTACAAATAGGGTATCCCGTGCTACACTAGCTGTAGAACAAGCCAAACAGAAACAAATAGCTGCCACCAAACCAGCAGAGACATCCCTAGTTGTTGCAACACCTTCCACAGTACCACTAGCTGCACGAGTTACTCGTTGGTCAACTCAGCTAGCAGCACATTCCCAAGCTCCCTTGCCACCTGACACTACTTCTGAAGCACTCTTGACACAAGATGAGTTGGCAAGATCAGATGAACTTTGTGAGCTTCAACAGCAAGAAGGTAGTTGCTGGAGTCAGTTACAATTGCATGCTTCTTTATATGTAGTCTCATAGTTTGATGTACACTAACACTTCCTAAATTTGTTGTTGGACTAGCACCTAGGCGCAAGAGTAAACAAACATCAGGGATAATGCTCGATAGGTTAACTAAATCTAGAGGAGGAAGAATGGAGATCCGTTTTGAGGCAGGTTTAAAAAGGCCACGTGATGCTACAGAGTCAGCCAAGTTAGTATCAGAGGCAGCGGTTGCCGTTAGGTGTCATGTACGTATCCTCCCAACATGGATTCAGTACAGGAATGACAAAGACGAAACCCAGTTCAACACCTTCCTTGACCATTTGTCTGTAAGTATGGTTATGTATGGAAACTAGTAATATCGTCTTGCTCTATCCCATAGTTTCTAGGTTGCTGATAATGAGACTCCCATAATTTTCAACAGATGAGGTTCAAGTTGGATAGCCAAGATGATGCAACCAGACAAGCTTGCACCCATGTTTTCAAAGTCTGCTCGGCGACAGTATCGGTATAACTTGAGGAAAACTCACTTTGAAGGCAAGGCTAACAGTGAACTTTCCCAAACATCTCCAGTGGAAAATATATCGGATGAAGACTGGAGGGGCCTCGTTAAACACTGGTCTGATCCAAGGTATCAGGTACATTATATATATGTGATCAGATCACATGCTGAAGTCCTATTTACACATGTGCCACACAAATTGATGTTCTTGTAGGTGAACTGTTCAAAGAACAAGGCCGACCATACGAAAGTGAAATTCGAACAGACGACAGGATCTCGTAGCTATATTGCACACTGTGAGGCTCTTGTAATTAGCTGTTGTTTCACTCTTTTCGTTGTACCATATTATCAGATCTATATTGACTTGTTCCAAATACAGAGGAAAGCCCGCAAGGATCAAAAAGTACCTGAACCAAATGCTGTGGAAATCTTCAAGGACTGTCACACCAGCAAGACGAAGGGCATGACTAAACCAGTCAAAGCCGCTATTGTAAGTCCTTAATCCTCATGCCTTTTAACTACTACTTACTCTGACTTGTGCCTTGAACTGCATGGTTTGCACCAATGTCTATTACTTTTTTCAATTTTATACACAATTGTCTTAGCGTATCATTGCACCTTACAAGGTTTAAAAGAGAGGAGTGATGTTCCTTTGATCTTGACCTATAATCTACTTCCATGCTGGACTTGCCCACACAATGTTACAATTGTCTGTTTGTCTGTTCTCAGTTGTTTTGTGATATGAATGATGTCATACTATGCTTACCGTATTATAAACTTTGTCTCTTTATCCTTAGCTGTCAATACAGTGTGAAGAAATAGACAATACGTTAGCCATGGTACGTGGTCGTATGTTTGGAACCTGGTTTTATTATGTACTTTGCAGTAAAATACAACTAATATTTTACATGGGTTCACTAGAATAAGTTCTGTATATAGACCAAAGCTATTTTGTTTGGTTTTGCTGCCTCCTTAATATCTTCTGTTTTGGTACTACTAATGTAAAAACTCAACTTTTTAGCGAGCTATGGAAAAAATGGTGGAACCGCCACCTTCTGAAGGTGGCGAGGTAACTATAACCGCAACGTCAGCTCTTGCTGCAGTGGGTCAGTACCTGTCCACTAACAGTGGCAAAAGCACATTCCTGCGTAATACTGGGTTGGTTGTTAAGGCAATCTCGTCCAAACTGCCTCATGATCAATATATGCAAGCTCAAAACAATGTTATGTTTGCGCTCCAGACACAAGCCAATTCCCTAATAGAGACCCTTTGTGAAACAAGGACAGACATTGTTCGATGTCGTCAAGATATGCATGGTTTTGAAACCAGACTATCAGACATTTGCTATGTTGTCCAGGAGCCTAGGAGAAATGAAGGTGAAGGTTATGGTGCTTCATCGGACAATACAACATGAAAACGTAACAGTCAGGTCAAATGAACTGAGCTTCTGAACTTCTGGTGGTGCATTTATCTGCCAGACTGTTAACTTTTATGCCAACCTTCCTTTTGTTTTATAGTTGTAATTTTTTTTGCGATACAAAATTTGTTCTTAACGTGCAGCCACCGGCTAAAGAAAACAGCAAGCCATTTTTGTATAGTGTAGGGTGTTCCCTATATTTGCACTGATGGCGATCTTTGATGCCCAATGGATGTAATCTGTGCAATTGCCTTAATAGCCTAGCCTTGGTTTGCTAGTGGCCGCAACAACCATGGGCCATATACGGACCGTGGTAACCTTGACCCTGCTACGGGCCGTAGGATCCATGGCCCCCCTACGGGCCGTCGATAAATGGGCCTCCAACAGGGCCGTAGAATCAGTGGGCCTCGGGCCGTCGGATAAATGGGTCTACATGGGCCGTAAACGAGCGCAATTGGTATCTTCCCAGCACGCTAACGGGCCGTTAATAGGCCAGAGGATAGCAAAGGCTTAATTCTGTCACAGGCATAACGGGTCGTTTATGGGCCAGAATATAGGACGGGCTGGAAACGGCGCAACGGGTTAATAGGCCAGAAACGGACCGACTCTTGCCACGGGCCGAATTTGGCCCATTTGGGGAACATGCCAGTAACGGGCCGGAAGTAATCAAGGGCCGGAAAGGAGCCCAAGAACGTATGGGCCGTCAGTAGGCCAAAAGCTCACACGGGCTGGAAATGACCCGTGTGAATCATGGGCCGTTAACGGGTACAAAGAAATTTACTGTTCATTATGTGCTAGAGTCACCGTGGGCCTCTAAAGGGCCTAAAGATACGAAGGCCTCATATGGGCCGAAAGACGTCGTGGGCCATACATGGGCCGAAAGTGAAACGGGCTGGTGTTATATCTGACCGCCCACATGACATTGTTGGTTCGATTTCTGGTAGGCCCTAACGGGTCGTGAGTTACCGGGCCGTAAAATGGGCTATTTGCAAAGAGACCGTTAACAAGCTTTTCATGGGCCAGCCCACTAAGTTTTGACCAAGTCAAACGGGTCGGCCTTTGTAAGCTAATTGGGCCAGTGGTGGGCCGTTGCACGTGTGGACATATCATAGGCGCATATCTGACCCACTAACGAGCTGACACGTATTTCCTCCGGCCAATCAGGGTTTTACACATGGAAATTTCCCATTGGTCCGGGCTGTTAACGGGTTATCAGACCCAAAACCGGTCCCTGTAACTTAACGGCGACCCGTTACGGTGGATGACACGTGTCGGTCACCCTTGACAAAAGCACTTTTGTGACGCGCGATTTATCGTCATGGAAGTGGACACTTCTGTGATGATAATTTTGGTATATCATGGAACACTTCTACGACAGCACGGCTATGACTATCTTGATTCTCTCATAAAGTCATCATGGATGTACATGCATGACAGAAAACGTGACCTACTGTGACAAACACGTATCATCACAGAAGTGTATTTTTTTGTAGTGAATTAATTTTATGTCGTAAAAGTTTCTCTTTTTAAGACAAGCGGTAGCATACGAAATAAGCATGCTCAACTAATGATTTCCCCTCAAATAAGCTAGTTGAGTTTTCAGCACGAGCACAAATGGATCGAAGATGATCCAAGTAAAAAGCTTTAGTAGTATGGTATATTTTGGGTGGTTCCTCAACCACTGGGTTAGCAAGTACAACTAATTTTTTTGGTATTTTACGTTTCCAACCCATAACTGAATATACAAAACAAGAATAGAAAATAAAATCTACTTAGTGATAAAGCGAACAAGCGCACACGAACATATTCACACCACGCTATTGCTCACCGGCTATGGCACCAGAAAAAACTCTTGATATCCCAGAAGTGTAGGGGAACAATTGTAGTTTTTTCGGAAAATAAGAGTGTCGAACCCAACGAGGAAGTAAAGGTAGAATTTATATTCTCTTCAAGTTCTATTGACCATCGATACAACTCTACGCACACTAAACATTTGCTTTACCTAGAACAAGTATGAAACTAGAAGTACTTTGTAGGTGTAATGCTAGAACTACTTCGCGACAATAAAACTAGGAGCACTTAGCAAGAAAAAAACTAGGAGTAATTTGCAAGATAATAAAAGTTACTTGTTTAGCAGAAAGCTTTTTGTGGAAGGATGGGAAAGATTGTCCATAGACATTTGAATAAAACAAAATAGATACTTATCATATGCAATGAGGGAGAGACATATGCTAACATACTTTCCGTGCATGGATCACATGTTCTTATGATTAAAACTCTAGCAATCAACCGCAAGACCGCAACTATTAAAGACCATTAAGGTAAAACCCAACCATTGGCGAGGACATGTACCTAGGGTAGGATCACAGGCCTGACCTATATACCCTACCCAAAGGCATTATGTACAGGAATTCAAGACCTACGAAGTTAGAAAGAAGACACCGACTGGAATGACCGCAGCGTGCAGGTGACTCAACCACAAGATGCACTCGGTTACTTCTCCACCATTCAACCGTCCCTATTCACTCGGAGTACCAGGCATCACGTGAAGGCAGAAGACCTAAAGACACCCTGGGATGGTAACGGTCAGGCAGTCAGTTCCACACCATAAAAGGCATCAAATATCGATGTTACCAGTAATGCTCGCACCTTTTACTTTTCCATTGAATCCTTGGGTAACGGGGCATTCATGAGGGCCCAGCGGACTCTATATAAGCCACCCCTCTGCTCCTGCACAAGGGTTCGCACCCCCTATAACTCATCACTCCAGATAACAAAGCCCCCGCAGCGTCGAGACGTAGGGTCTTTACCTCTTCCAAGAGGGGCCTGGACTCGTAAATCTGAGTGTACAACCATGCCGTAGCCAGGCTCTGCCCTCTCATACGTACCCCTAATCTCTACTGTCAGATCTGTTCCCACGATAGTTGGCGCCCACCTTGGGGCAGGCATCTAAGCGACTTCCGGCATGGTAGCGTTCCTTGAACTCCTTCATCATGGTTTCCGGCAGCGGATTGTCCCTGGGTGGCGAGATCCATCTTGGGGTTCTCAGTTTTGTCGCCGACAATTCGGTATGGCTCCAGGAAGCCCCTCTAGACATCGAGGCGCTCCCTATTCGCGGGGCGGCGCACTTCCATGCGAGTTCCTGCGGCGTCCTCCTTCGGTAGCCGTCGACTCGGTATTAGTTGGCTCTGGCGGCCTTTTCCCTCACCGCTATTTGCCGCTACAAGCGATCCGGTCGCTCGCAGCTCCAACGGTGGGTGAGGCATGCGGTGACCCGTTAGTCATCCACTCTACAGATCACGGCAATCAAGCCCAATGAATCCCTCTATGACTTGATCTATCCGTTGTCTGACCACTCGAATACTCCTTTCGAGTGCGAAAGCAATGACCCGGCGGCGGAAGTTCTGGTGATTGGCTCTCAACGTAGCCTACCAGGATTTCCCCGTGGTGGAGATGGGAGCGGTGATCTATCGCATGTCAACGACGAGTATTACCCGCAACCTCTCACTGCGGAATAAAGGGAAGAACTACAACACATGAACGAGCAAGTCCTTCACACTCCCATCGCTGGCACGACCGCCGAAGCCCAGCCTTTGGAAGCTGCGCACATAGCCATTCCGGCTGAGCGCTAGCGTCTCGAAGAGCTCCAGAAGTCACTACATGTCGGTGGAAATGACACCTATGGGATCACGGGGAATCCCTTCTACGGTCAGCGGGCGCGGGGCTGTGGAAAGAGCGGGTTTAAGATATCAACATGGGAAATTTATCCAGGTTCGGGCCGCAAGTGATGCGTAAAACCCTACTCCTGCTGGTTTGTATTTATCTAGTGTTCTTGGACTGGCTACAAAGTGTGCAGGGTCCAAAAAGTCCGAATCCTCTCATAGTATGCTGCGGGCCTCCTTTTATAGCCAAAGGGGCTGCCAAAGTGGCACATAGGAGGTGGAAAGTTGTATAGTAGTTGAGTTTATCTCTGGCACCGTAGGACAAAATGCATTAAATGCGCTACATAGGTGTCCTCTTACTTTATCGGGGACGGCAACGAAGCCGGTCCCGTCTGATACGTCTCCGTCGTATCTATAATTTTTGATTGTTCCATGCCAATATTATTCAACTTTCATATACTTTTGGCAACTTTTTATACTATTTTTGGGACTAACATATTGATCCAGTGCCAGTGCCAGTTCCTGTTTGTTGCATGTTTTATGTTTCGCAGAAACCCCATATCAAACGGAGTACAAACGGGATAAAAACGGACGGAGAATTATTTTGAAATATTTGTGATTTTTGGGAAGTAAAATCAACGCGAGACGGTGCCCGAAGTGGCCACGAGGGTGGGGCCCACGCCCACTCCAGGCAAGCGCGCCCCCTGACCCTCGTGGGCCACACGTAAGGCGGTTGATGCTCTACTTTGGCAGCAAGAAAGCTAATTTTTGGAAAAAGATCTAGGCGAAGGTTTCAATCCAATCGGAGTTCCGGATCTCCGGATATAAAAGAAACGGTGCCAGGGCAGAACCGAGAACGCAGAAATAGAGAGAGACAGAGAGACATATCCAATCTCGGAGGGGCTCTCGCCCCTCCCATGCCGTGGAGGCCAAGGACCAGAGGGGAAACCCTTCTCCCATCTAGGGAGGAGGTCAAGGAAGAAGAAGAAGAAGGGGGCCTCTCTCCCCCTCGCTTCCGGTGGCGCCGGAGTGCCGCCGGGGGCCATCATCATCACCGCGATCTACACCAACACCTCCGCCATCTTCACCAACATCTCCATCACCTTCCCCCCTCTATCTACGGCGGTCCACTCTCCCGCAACCTGTTGTACCCTCTACTTGAACATGGTGCTTTATGCTTCATATTATTATCCAATGATGTGTTGCCATCCTATGATGTCTGAGTAGATTTTCATTGTCCTGTCGGTGGTTGATGAATTGCTATGATTGATTTCATTTGCTTGTGGTTATGTTGTTCTCCTTTGGTGCCCATCATATGAGCGCGCGCGTGGATCACACGAAAGGGTTAGTTGTATGTTGATAGGACTATGTATTGGAGGGCAAGGATGACAGAAGCTTCAGCCTAGCATAGAAATTGATGCATACCGGATTGAAGGGGGACCAATATATCTTATTGCTATGGTTGGGTTTTACCTTAATGAACGTTAGTAGTTGCGGACGCTTGCTAATAGTTCCAATCATAAGTGCATAGAATTCCAAGTCAAGGATGACATGCTAGCAGTGGCCTCTCCCACATAAAACTTGCTATCGGTCTAGTAAAGTAGTCAATTGCTTAGGGACAATTCCGCCAAGCGTGCTCTTTTTATTCTTGCAAACCTATCCAACAACACCTACAAAGTACTTCTAGTTTTATACTTGTTCTGGGTAAAGCGAACGCCAAGCGTGCGTAGAGTTGTATCGGTGGTCGATAGAACTTGAGGGAATATTTGTTCTACCGTTAGCTCCTCGTTAGGTTCGACACTCTTACTTATCGAAAGAAGCTACAATTGATCCCCTATACTTGTGGGTTATCACCGTCCGTCACCTCTTCGCCTTGCTTTGACACGCGTGCAGGCCAACGAGGCATGCAGTGCCATGTAGGCTGGCACGCTGCTGAGCTGGTGTGGTGGCAGGGTCTTCACGAAGATCTGCATGCCACCACATAGGTGCTTGACTAGTTGGCTTAGGAGCCACGTACTGCCACGTGGGTACCTGCTTAGTTGGTGGGTCGGCCGCCGAGCTGGGGCGGTGACGAGGCGGCCAGGCCTTGCCGCGGTCTTGCTGATATTCCCGGCAAGGGTCTTGCCGGGGCCTCGTGGGTATCTTCGGCAGGGGCCTTGCCGGGGCCTCGTGGGCATCCTCAGCAAGGAGCCTTGTTGTTGTCTTGTTTCCTGGTTCCTATCTAGGCCTCGCGGGCCCTTTGTCTTCACAAAGATCTGCATGCCACCATGGAGGGTCCTCCCGAGCCTTGGTTCCAATGTGGTTGATGGAATCGGAACTCTTAGACTCAAGGGTGGCGGCCTCGTTGGTGTTGGGCAAGTTGCCCCGCCAAGGCTCTTGACGGTGCCGTGAAGGCCACCCCGGCAAGAGCCTTGCCGGGGGAGTTTCACCTCACCCCTCTACTCTCCATGCTTTTGGTCTCGAGCATGGCTCTGGTAGTCTTGTGTCTTTGCTTCCTCTTCTGTCCCGCCAAGCGCGGCCGCAGGCGTGTGGCTGCGACTGCCCGCGCACAAGTAAAGGGGTACAAAAAGGACCCCTACTTTTGTACACCGACAGGAGCCCCCGGGCCTGGGTCGCATATAAGCGTGGAGCGTTATTGGGCCAGGCCCAGAATGGTGCGCGGGCGTGTGCGCGGCGGAGTTTTACCACAGTAACTCCCTCGCCAGTTGCGCTTCCCCACGACCTGCGTTGAATGCGTGACGTGGGGGTCGTGCGTGGGGCGGTTGCTGCACGACTGTGTCACATCGTGGTAAATGGTAAAGAGGCGGCCCGCGCCTTCCCCATAAAAAGGAGAAACCGCAGGCGCGCTGTTCATTTACCCCATGTGCCTTCTCCAATCTCGGAACCGCCCCTCCCTTCTTCCTCCTCAAGCTCTTGCCTTTGCTCGCCACCACCGCGCCCTCGCTGCCCTTAATCCTACATCCCCTCTCAGTCACCATGGCGCCCAAGACAGGCAAAGGCAAAGGGGTGGCCAAGGACATCGGGGAGAAAGAGGCGCCGGAGAGCGAGTTGGCGGTGCTGCGGACGCAGCACGCTTATTTCCCCTCGATGGTCGATGCGGTCCACCTCAGGGACTACTGTAACGCCCACGATGTGGCTATATCTCCCACGTGTCGAGGCACGACTTAGAGGCATAACCGCATTGTGGTTTTGCCGCAAGAAGGGTCATCTTCACACAATCCTATGTAATGAACAAGAATGGGATAAAGAGTTGGCTTACAATCGCCACTTCACACAATACATAAATATAATCCATACATCATCCAAAATACACACATAGACCGACTACGGTCAAGATCCAAATGAAAATAAGATAACCCCAAATGCTAGATCCCCGATTGTCCCAAGTGGGCTCCACTACTGATCATCAGGAAAAGACACATAGTAACGACCACGTTCCTCATCGAACTCCCACTTGAGATCGATCCCATCATCTGCACTGGCATTGTCGGCACCTGCAACTGTTTTGGTAGAATCTGTGAGTCACGAGGACTCAGCAATCTCACACCCGCGAGATCAAGACTATTAAAGCTTATAGGAAAGGATGGTGTAGTGAGGTGGAGCTGCAGCGGCAATAGCATATATGGTGGCTAAACATACGCAGAAGAGAGCGAGAAGAGAAGCAACGGAACGGTCGTCATCTAGCAATGACCAAGAAGTGATCCTGAACTCCTACTTACGTCATTCACAACTCAAACCGTGTTCACTTCCTGGACTCCGCCGAGAAGAGACCATCACGGCTACACACACAGTTGATGTATTTTAACTGGGTCAAGTGACAAGTTCTCTACAACCGGACATTAACAAATTCCCATCTGCCTCATAACTGCGGGCACGGCTTTCGAAAGATATTACCCTGCAGGGGTGTCCCAACTTAGCCCATCATAAGCTCTCACGGTCAACGAAGGATAAACCTTCTCCCGGAAAGACCCGATCAGTCTCGGAATCCCGGTTTACAAGACATTTCGACAATGGTAAAACAAGACCAGCAAAGCCGCCCGAATGTGCCGACAAATCCCAATAGAAGCTGCACATATCTCGTTCTCAGGGCACAACGGATGAGAATTCCGTACAACTAAAACCAATCCTCGAGTTTCCCCAAGGTGGCGCTGCAAAGGGCTCTAGTTTGGACCAGCACTCAGAGGAACACTGGCCCGGGGGTTTAAAATAAAGATGACCCTCGGGCTCGCGAAAACCCGGGGGAAAAGGCTTAGGTGGCAAATGGTAAAACCAAGGTTGGGCCTTGCTGGAGGAGTTTTATTCAAGGCGAACTGTCAAGTCCCATAAATCACCCGACCGCGTAAGGAACGCAAACTCAAGGAACATAATACCGGTATGACAGAAACTAGGGCGGCAAGAGTGGAACAAAACACCAGGCATAAGGCCGAGCCTTCCACCCTTTACCAAATATATAGATGCATTAATTAAATAAGAGATATTGTGATATCCCAAATATCCATGTTCCAACATGGAACAAACTTCAACTTCACCTGCAACTAGCAACGCTACAAGAAGGGCTGAGCAAAAGCGGTAACTTAGCCAAACAACGGTTTGCTAGGAAAGGATGGTTAGAGGCTGACATGGCAAAATGGGAGACATTATATAGCAAGTGATAGGTAGCGTAGCATGGCAATAGAGCGAACAACTAGCAAAGCAATGATGAACATGGGCATATGCTGAGAGAGAAAATGACTTGGAAGAAATCTTCGGGGGAGGACAGGAGAAAGTCAACGCGCGGCTCACCAGATCCGATCGGGCTCGATGGAGCTCGAGCTCGTCGCCGGTGATGGAGGGCGGCGCCGGAGTAGAGGAGGGAGGCGGTGGCCGGCCGGAGGGGACGCGCGGCGGCGGAGGAGAGGGGCGGCGCGGCGGCGATGGCCGGCTGCGGCGGCGCGGCGAGGTGGCGAGGCGGCGGCGACGGCGCACGGCGGCGGCGCGGGCAGGCGGCGAGGCGGCGGCGCGGCGAGCGGCAGCGCGGGGCGCGGAGGCGGGCGGCGGCTCGGGCCCGGGAGGGCCGCAGCAGCGCGGGGACGGCGGCGGTGACGTGTCGGCGCGGGATTGGTCGGTGGGCGGTGGTGGACGCGTCCGGCTCCGCCCGGACGTGTCCGGCGGCGGAGAGGGAGCGGGTCTAGGGTTTGATCTGCGTGCATTTTTCGGGAGGGTCACATATAAATAGGTAGAGGGAGCTAGGAGGCTCCAAATGAGGTGCGGTTTTCGCCCACACGATCGTGATCGAACGACCTACAGCATGGAAGAGAGTTTGGTGGGTTTTGGGCTGGTTTTTGAGGGGGTTTTGCTGCAACACACAAATGGACATTGCGGATGCCCGGTTAACCGTTGGACTACCAAACGACCTCCAAATGGAACGAAACTTGACCGGTGGTCTCCGGGTGGTATACTAAGGCCACATGACAAGCCTCGGTCCATTCCGAGAACGTTTGACACCCGCACACGAAAGAAAACAAGAGGGGTGCACCGGAGGAGATAGGAGCGCCGGATTGCAAAACGGACAACGGGGAAAATGTTCGGATGCAAGAGACGAACACGTATGCAAATGCACTGCACATGATGATATGATATGAAATGCATGACATGAACAAAATACAAAACGACAAACAAAACCCGACCACGGAGGGAATATCATAACACATAGCCGAAAATGGCAAGAGTTGGAGTTACAAATATGGAATATTACATCCGGGGTGTTACAACTACTTCAAGCCCCTATGGGGGAGGAAGATGATAGGGCACCCTGCCACGCACATCGTCCCTGCCGATTTCGCCAAGGCCGGACCAAATCGGTACCCCTTCTTTATCGATTACTTTTCTTGTGGGCTCTGCCCCCCCTTTCTCTGATTTCTTCAACGACATCATGCACACCTACGGCTTTCACCTTCTCGACTTTATACCGAATGCCATGGCATGCATGGCCTTCTTCGCCCCCCAGCACGGAGCTCTTCCTCCACTACTTATATCCTCGCATCTAGATAGGGGACACCATTTCTGGGTGCATCACCTGGATCCCGAGGACCCAGGAGAAGGGCACGTACCTGGCGGGTGCCCAGAAGGAGAGGTGGGACGAGTGGCTGGGCTGATGGCTCTGGATCAGGGAGGAGGATCCGCAGGAGGTCTACCGAGTTCATGAGAGCCCGCCGACCCGCCGCAAGGACTGGAGCGACCTCGACACCAACGAAAAGAAGCTCACGGTCGCCACCACCAGGATCCATCGCCTCAGCATGGCCGGGCTCACCCTTGAGATGATTGGGGCTGATTTCATCCGTCGCCGAATTGCCCCGCTACACAACAAGGGGAGGCCAGACTGGGACTTCAGGAATGCGGCCGATGTCATGAGGCTTCGCCCTGGCCTGAAGCATAACTTCATGGTGCTGGGGCATGCCCATTTTTGTTAGAGGCTCTTCCAGCTCAATGTGGACGACGACGGCAGGGCTGAGAGGACCGGCAGGGCCCGAAGACCGGCAAGGCCGTCAAGGGGCCCCTGTTTGGGTTGCCGGCGGGACTGGTCCCGCTGAGCAACAACTCTCGCTAGTCCGCTATCATTGCCATGATGCCGGACTTCAACGCACACGGCCTCGACCCGGCCTGGGGCGAGCCGCCAGCAGAGAAGGTGCAGGAGTTTTTTGACAACTTGTCAGAGGGCTATGTCCGCGACGAGCCGCTGCTCATCCATGACACCTCCAAGGAGGAGTTGGACTACATCGCCGCCAGGGCGGCGGAAGCGGCACTTGCCATGGAGGACGGCAGCGCCGGCGTCGTGGAGGACGAGGCCGACGCGGCCGTGGAGGAGAAGGAGCTCGCCCAGTGGGCGGAGTCTTCCGGGGAGGCCAGCGGCGCCCACGCCGGGCCCCCCCTCATTGAAGACGTGGGCGACAAGTCGCCCGAAGAGGAAGCCGAAGTGGACGACCCTTCATTCGCGGGGAAGAAACGCATCCTGCGGCGGGCCTGCTCCGGCAAGCCGGTACGGCCCGGCAGGACCGCGCAGCGGCAACCGGCTCAGGAGCAGCTCGTGCACCAGACGAGGGAGATGAAGGCCGCGACAGCGAAGAAGACCGTGAAGGCCGCGGTGGCAGAAGACGGCGACTGCCTCCTCCTTGTCCAAGCGGCGCCTGTCGGTGTCAAAACCGGCAGATCTCGGGTAGGGGGTCCCGAACTGTGCGTCTAGGATCGATGGCAACAGGAGACGGGGGACACGATGTTTACCCAGGTTCGGGCCCTCTCTATGGAGGTAATACCCTACTTCCTGCTTGATTGATCTTAATGAATATGAGTATTACAAGAGTTGATCTACCACGAGATCGTAATGGCTAAACCCTAGACGTCTAGCCTATATGACTATGGTAATATGTGTATCCTTTCTGGACTAACCCCTCCAGTTTTTATAGACACCGGAGGGATCTAGGGTTTACATGGAGTCGGTTACATAAGAAGGAATCTTCATAATCGGTCGCCAAGCTTGCCTTCCACGCCAAGTAGAGTCCAATCCGGACATGGGTACAGTCTTCGGCCTTCATTTCTTCACAGCCCATCAGTCCGGCCCATGGATAACAGGCCGGACGCCCGAGGACCCCTTAGTCCAGGCCTCCTTCAGTAGCCCCTGAACCTGGCTTCAATGACGAGGAGGCCGGCGCGCGGATTGTCTCCGGCATTGCAAGGAGGGTTCCCCTTTTTCCGAACTCCAAGATAGTCTTCAGATGTATTGATTGTATCCGGACTTGTGTACACAACAACAGAGGATATAATGTTTTACGAGTTCAACCTCCCGACAACTTTTTGGTAATATGACATTACGCCTGCCTCGGCCATTGTTTGCGAACCGCTTTAGCTGGCCCGTCACCCAATGTCCCAAGACGTGATTTTATTGACATGTCTTATCCAAACGGAGATCGTGACTCCCTTTTTTAAGGGATTCATGTCAAACCAGACGTGGGTAACCCAACCATCGCTTGGTTACAACTCCTTGGAGATAAGCAAGTTTCGAGGCCCAGGAGGAGACGTTTGATATTCGCAGCCTTTATATAGGGGTACAGACCCGTCTTTTTCCTTCACGCTTGCTTCTTCCTCAGACCCTGCTATCCCGAGTTTCACCACCCGAGTTTCGGTCGCCCCAAGCCCCAATTATGTCCGGATCCAGCTGTCAAGGCCGGTGGGTAGCTTCTTCTGTCACGGAGGAAGATATTGCAAAGCTTCGGGTGGCGAGGTATTTGACCGCAGAAATCCATCATCGGCTTCCTGCCGAGGGACAGGTTATTCCCACCCCCAAATCCGACAAGAGGGTCGTGTTCGTGTCCCACTTCCTTCGCGGGTTAGGGTTTGCACTTAACCCCTTCGTCCGGGGGCTCATGTTCTATTACGGGCTAGATTTTCACGATCTGGCCTCGGACTCTGTTCTTCTTATCTCGGCGTTTATCGTCACGTGAGAAGCCTTCCTCCGGACTCCCCCGCACATCGGCTTGTGGCTCAAGACCTTCGATGTGAAGCTGCAGGTGATAGAGGGGGAGCAGGCCGAGTGTGGTGGTGCTTCAATGAGCAAGCTTGCCGGCGCTGTCTGGCTGAAAGGATCCTTCGTCAAATCTTCTGATTTGTGGTAGCAGGGGTGGTTATATTACCGAGCCCCGTGGTTCCAAGTGGGCAACGGCACCCGCATTCCGATCCAGCGCTCCAATTCAACTTGCATCGTGGGTCAACAAGGGGCTGGATTGGGGATCAACGAATGATGTGCGAACTCTGTAGAGCCGCATCCGAAGCCTTATTGAGAAGGGCATCGACATAGCCAACGTTGTTCAAGTAATGCTAGTTCATCGGACCCTGCCGTGCCAACGCCGGCCTCTCCGCCTGTGGGAGTTCAATCCGGAAGGGCCGCGAACTCTTCAGCACTTCTTCGGCACTACGCACGAAGGAATGTGGAGATTATTCTTCGGGAAACGAAGGCAATGGCCGGACACCACCGAAGATGTCGGCCTAGACTGTAACCATCTAGACACCCCGGTAAGTCCCCTTTTACCGAATACCTTACAGTCAGACACTCAGTGGCTAGATACCAACAGTATCATCCTTTTTTCAGGGCTGGATAAAGAAGGTGGAGCGGATTAGGTGTCCGGCTCCCCTTCCCGAAAACTCAGCTACTCCCGTGTTAACAAGGATGTTGGCCTCGGCGCCGTACCAGGCACCAGCAAGGGAGGGTGAGGAGACCCAAGCGAAGCTTGGTTCCGGAGGTAAGTCGGACACTGAGTCTGGGGAAATTGACCTTTCCTCGCCCGAAGATAGAGGCGGAAAAGGACCCAGTATCCCTTCTCCAAGCAGGAGAAAAAGGCCCGCCTTCGAAGATTGGAAGGGGCGGTCTTCCAAAAAGGGCAAGATGCCGCCGTCGAGCGGCTTGGGTTTGGAGAGCGACGCCGTTGAACAGCTCCAATAAGGGGACAAGCCCTTGACCAAACCGTAAGAGAATCCGAAGTACTTTGATAGGGTCCCGCTCCGATGTCGTTGCCGAAGATATATGTAACGCATTTATGCTTTTTACAGGTCGGCACAAAATTTTGCTGGGCGATCCTCTTCTTCGGGGAGTCTCCTCCCAGAGATGATGGAGAGCGAGACGCCTCCTTGAACCTCCTCACCCACTAAGGCGGATGACTCTGAAGTGTCCTCGCGAAGGGTCCCTTTAGATCAGGGGACAAAAGAGGCAGTACCCGAAGGCGGACCTCCGACCGTCCGAGATTCCGGGGCCGATGATAACGGAGGCCCCGGACTGACTGGTTCACAACCGACAGTAATTTTGGAGGCTGGTGAGCAGATTCCTTCAAAGGATGATTGTGCTTTTGGAGGAGTTTCCGGAGACCCGGCGACTCCGGATATGTTGCAGGACATGTTGCGGAAAGCATCCGTCTCGGGGGAACAGCGTACCTTGATGGGTATAGTGATTGAAAAGGTTTCGTCCGTGAAGAGCGGATTAAATGAAGCCTTCATGAGCCTACTTAAAGGCTTCGAGTATTGTGACATAATGTTTTCAGCTATGTTTCATTTGCAAAGATGCGCCTGTGTATAGGTAGTAGCCCCTGAGACTCAGGTTGTCTTCCATTAGGAAGCAAACATAGGATCGAAAATGATCGTTTTGAGGACTAACCCAATGAGCTTGAACACAGGCTGCTTCCCCCTTGGCCACTTCCCGGACTATGGAAATTGCTGAGCTACAGCGGAAGCTTGACGTGGCAGGGGATGATCTTGCATTAATCAATACGTGTCTTCACGAGTCGCAAGGTATGTATTCGGGGTAATCCTCATACATTGTTTGTGGTATAAACATGATGCTGAGATTTAGATGCTGGAATATGCATGGCTGCAGATGGTGCTGCCGCCGTTGAAGTTCTTCGAGCGGAGCTGGCCCGGGCCAAGGAGCAGGCCCGTCGTAGTAATGCTGCTGCCGAAAAGGCAGCGGCTGAATTAAAGGCCGAACAAGCTGCACGGTGCCAAGGTGAAGAGAAGATATCCACGATGACACTCGAGCTGGAGAATGCTACTGGCCGCTGCGAATTTCTGGAGAAGGAGAATAAAGCCTTGACGGCCGAACTGGACAAGGCCCGATAGGAAGCGAGGGAAGCGTGATCAGAATCCAGAGCAATCCGTGAGGAGGTTCGGCAGGCGAAGGAGATTGTGGCTGGAAAGCCTTTTCTGCTGCAAACTAAGTTCGGTGACCCAGACTATGCTCAGCTTAACCAAGTGTGGAGTTCTCCAGACGAGTATTTGGACTTGCCGAAGAGTTCTTATGATGCGGCGCGGTATTACCAAGCGCGAGATGGATATGCAATGGAGAAGCTTTTTTGGTCGCAGTTTGGCGCGTCAAAGCGCCCTCTGCTGCTCAATGAACAGATGCCCCAATGGGCTGAACTTCATAGGATATCCGGCGCTGCCATGAAGGATGTTGTATCCAGTTGTGGGCAACCGAGCCTGCTCCGAATAGCTATTTCAGTTTGGTGCAGAGGCTTGTTGACGCGGTGCCGCGTATCGACGCTGTGAAGCGGTCAATGTGCATTGAGGATGCACGGATGGCCTTCGCCCGAGTCAAGACGTTCTCAGGGAAGATGAAGGCCATCGATGTTGCAACGAAGAGTCCACCCAAAGGCAAGGACCGTCCGGAACCGGAGCATTATTTTGAAGACGTCCTAGAGGCCGCCCGCTTGATAGAGGGTCAGTGCTCGAAAGACATAATGTTCGAGTGAGATGTATGGGAATTGTAAAAGACAATTTTATAGTTAATCTATTTTTATGTTTTGCTTGAAAGCTTGAATTCCTCCTGTGCGGCCGGTTTTTATAATCTGAAAGTTTTCCAGTCGTCGGCTTCAGCCCCCTCGTAGGAAGTACGAGGGGGGGGGGGGGTTCAGAAAAGCATTTGATCACTCTTTATCCAACGTCTTTGTCCATGAAGGAGGTGATAATGCGGCGAACCAGGCAATTGGACTATAGGGCGTTAACACTTTCACTTAGCCATAGGAGTTTTATGGTGGGACTACGACATAGCCCCAGGTATGTATGTGACATATGGTGCGTTACATATTTGATCTGGAAAAGATCCTTCGTGTGACACAGAGAATCACTAAAGATTCCAAGAAGTCGTCAAGTGGTTGACCAGCTCTCACCGCATCATGACAGTCAGTTTTCGGCTTTCTCTACTGAGGTGCTCGTCCGGTTTAGGCCAGGGCACAATCGCAGTAGTTCTCCCTTTACTACCCTAGTCGATACAGCGGAACGTAGGGTAGCAAGCACAGGAGCCGGGCAACCCAACTATTGACCCAAGACAATGATTTGGAGCTGATTCATATAAGGACAAACTTGCGACGCCGAAGTGTGCTATAGAGCTGTTCGGACTTTTACTGGCAACTCATTTGTTCCCACACCCAGCCCCTGGCAGGTTATGCCAGGGTATATTTGTGAAGCAAACGTGGCAACCGTATTCCATGGCGAGACAACACGGATGATTAGTTCGGATATGTTTTATTGGGAACTGAGCGGTATGCCAATGATTACTTATGATATATATATATATATATATATATATATATATATATATATATATATATATATATATATATAAAAGCCATCTTCCCGGCTATTTGACATGCTCGGGTTGGAGGCGGAGGAACAGGCATAGTACAGGCTCGAGAAATAGAGAGTGTGACCTACAAAAAAATTATTTTGGACCTCCTGTCGCACGTCTGCGCCGCCCGTCCTCGGTGGGGGAATCCTTGATGGAAATAGCCCCTTAGGTGAGTGTACGGGTCCGGACTCCGATAGAGCCAGTTTCCGACGTTTATCCTGTTCGTCACCTGTTTTTAAAGGATAGCGAAGGAAGAAAAAATAAAAAGGAAAATAAATAAAAAATGTTACTGGGGTGTTTGCAGGGTTGTCCGTATTGTACTTTCGCTAATGCCCATGGTATCTTGAGTGCGTAATGATGTATGCACGGTACAAATTTTGTAGATGTTCGAAGTGGGCGGCGGAAGCCAGATTGCTATTTCCGTTCTGGGAGTAGTTGATCCTGTGGTGGAGATTGCTTCTTACCCCCGGTGCTTCATTGGTGAACCTTTACGTCATCCCTGTCGCCTGGCGGCCTCCTTCCCCTGTGTTCGGCGTTAAGCTTGCCGGCCTGCTTAAGGACCCAGCAGTTTCTGTTAGTATGATTGGCTAGTTTATCGGGGTGGCCATGAATCTGGCAGGGTCGGTCCAATATCCTGTCTAGGTTGGATGGTTCGTCGCGATTCGTCTTGAATGGCTTCTTCCGCTGACCGGGCTTGGGATTGCTGAATCCAACGTTGACCGCTGTGTCACGTGATCTTTCATTATCATTGTGACTGTTGTATTTGCTTTGTCGTGGCCTGCCGTTGCCGTCTCGGATTTCGGAAGTGCCCGGATCGCTGGCGCTGTTGCTTCTACGAGCGAGCCAGCTGTCTTCTCCCGCGCAAAAGCGGGCCATCAGAGCAGTGAGGGCTGTCATGGATTTAGGTCCTTCTTGGCCGAGGTGGCGTGTCAGCCATTCGTCCCGGACGCTGTGTCTGAAGGCCGCAAGGGCTTCCGTGTCCGGACAGTCGACGATTTGGTTCTTCTTGACTAAGAACCGAGTCCAGAGCTCCCTGGCTGACTCCCCGGGCTGCTGGACAATGTGGCTTAGGTCATCGGCATCTAGTGGCCGAACATATGTTCCTTGGAAGTTGCCAAGGAAGGCTTCTTCCAAGTCCTCCCAGCTGCCTATGGAATTTTCAGGCAGGCTGTTTAACCAGTGCCGAGCTGGCCCTTTTAGCTTTATTGGGAGGTATTTAATGGCGTGGAGGTCGTCTCAACGGGCCATATGGATGTGGAGAATAAAATCTTCTATCCATACCGAGGGATCGGTTGTTCCGTCGTATGGTTCAATATTGATGGGTTTGAATCCCTCGGGGAATTCATGATCCATTACTTCGTCGGTGAAGCAAAGAGGGTGTGCGGCGCGTCTATGTTGGGCCACAATGCGACGTGGCTCCGAAGGAGTCCATTTGTGGTTTTCGGCTCGGGCGTGGCTAGGTTTGTCACGTCCGAATAGGTAGCCGTCATCATGTGTCGGGACATGCCCTCGCGATCCATAGATCGATCTTGCGTGTCCAGCTCTACTGTCCAAGTCCCGTCGGAGGTCGTCTGTACAACCACGAGCTGTGTTATCCTTGCCTTTACGGGGAGGTAGGGCGGTCTGGAGTTTGGCTTGAGTTGCCTCTTTATCCGGACCGGGTTGTCGTCGACGTGCCGCATGGTGTGATAATGGTATGGGCTCCGACGCCTCGTTATCAATCTGAGGTAGCGATCTATGCTTCGGGTAGCTTTTGGCTGGGCCACTAAGGCCGTATTCTTCGGTGGCCAGGACTGTGGTCCATCTATCATTGAGCAGGTCTTGGTCAGCTTGAAGCTGCTGCTGCTTCTTTTTCAGGCTCCTTGTGATAGCTATTAGCCTGTGCTTGAAACGCTCCTGCTTGAGGGGTCCTTCGGGTACAATGAAGTCTTCGTCGCCGAGGCTTACCTCGTCTTCAGAGAGCGGAAGGTAGTTGTCGTCCTCCGAATTGTCGCTGGGCAGGGCCTGTTCGTCGGTGCTGGCTTGCTGTGACGCCCGGGTAATCAAGCTACAGTAAGCCTCTGGTATGATGCCACATCACCACGATTACTGTTGCTAATCTCGTGTTAGTTCAGAACCGATCCAAATTCAAATTTGAATTAAAGTCAAACAATAAAAGTTCTCAATTCTCAAAACTAAAATGTTCTTATTGTGATAATTAAATCATCGATAGTATTGGTGGAGAAACAACATTTTTATAAAATAATTAATTACTCTAAAGTGATTAGAACTGCAGCAAAACAATTAAGTGAATACCTTTTTCGATTAATAAAATTCTAAACTAATTTATTTCAGGGTAAAACATTTATGGAGTGGGTGGTTCTCACACATCAATTTAGGAGTTGTTATCATTTTTTTCTAAGCTAAAAACAATGTGTATCTAAAATAAAACAGAAAAGAAAAATAAAAATAAAAAGAAGAAAAGGAAACAAAAAAAGAAAGAAAGGAAAAGACCCCCCCCCCGCTGGGCCTCGGCAAAGCTGGCCACTGGGCCACCAGGCCAACCCCAGCCCGGCCCACCCCCCTGCCTACTAACCCACTCCCCCTCCCACCGTAACCCTAACCACCCCACTCTCCCCCCACTCCTCCCTCTCCCCGCCCCGTTTCTGGACCGTGGGTGCGACCCCCTTTCGCCCTCCCCCCCGCGCGATCTAGATCGGGAGCGCCCCAGTGCTCACCGCCTCGATCCCGCCGCCGCCCGGAGACCCCGTCGCCGACCACCGCTGCCTGAGGTCTCCGCCGACGCCGCCATCGCCCCGCGTGCCTCGGCCTCCTCCTCGTCCCGTGCCGAGGCCGCCGTTCCTGCGCCGCGCCATCGACCCCGTCGCCTCGCCGCACTCGTCGCCGGCGACCCGGACGCCGCCCCTTTGTCGTCCTCCTCCCCGAGCCCACTGCCCCGTCCCTACGAACCCCCAGTGAGGCCCCATCTGCTCCTCTTCCCCGCACCACGCTGGTCGCGGTCGCCGCGGACACTCCGCTCCCATGCGCTCGCCCGCAACCCCCTCGCGCACGCTCACCATGGACGGGCCGCGCCCTGGCCGCGCATCACTCCATCTGGCCGCGCCCGTCGCCCCGCGCCGACGCGCCTCGCCTGCGGCCACGCCCTCCCGCTGCTGTAGCAGCTACTTCTGCTGCAGCTGCCGTGGCCTCGCCCCTGCCGCCTGCCTCTGCTCGACGACCGGCGTCCGCTGCTGCCGGCCAGCGCCCGCGACGCCCAACGCCCCTCGGGCACGCTCCCGTTCGGGCAACCGCCCATAGCCCGTTCGCCCACACCCGCTAAGGCCATGGGCCAATGACATGTGGGACCCTGCCCAAGAACGGTTTTTGTTAAAAAATAAATAATTAAATAATTAAAGGAATTAAAAAAAATAGATAAATAAAATATCAATTTAACTAATTAAATAATTAACTTAATTAATTCTGTTTAAATTAACTAATTAAGATTAATTAACCTAATTAACTACTGTTAATTAGGTAAGCAGTCCCTAACAGGTGGGACCCACCTGTTAGGTTGAGCAGGTCAACGGTCAATGTTGAGTGCTGACATCATGCTGACGTCATAATTACCTTTTTCTAATTAAATTAATTCTGTTAATTCTAGAAAAAGATAAAATCCTTTTTAAAATTAATATAAAATGAACCGTAGCTCAGATGGAAAAACTTTGTACATGAAAGTTGCTCAGAACGACGAGACGAATCCGGATACGCAGCCCGTTCGTCCGCCACACATCCCTAGCATAGCAAACACGCAACTTTCCCCCTCTGGTTCACCTATCCGAAAACGCGAAACACCGGGGTTACTTTCCAGGATGTTTCCCCCCCTTCGCCGGTATCGCCTCCTACCACGTTAGGTCACGCCTAGCACTGTTTGTTGTCTTGTCATGCATCGTTATGCGTCTGTTTGCATTGTATTCATTGTTTCTCCCCCCTCTTCTCTCCGTTAGACTACGAGACTGGCGCCGCTGCTGGTGCCCCGATCGACTACGTTGTTGACGACCCCTCCTTCTTGCCAGAGCAATTAGGCAAGCCCCCCCCCCTTGATCACCAGATATAGCCTATTCTTCTCTATACAGCTTGCATTAGAGTAGTGTAGCATGTTACTGCTTTCGGTTAATCCTATTCTGCTGCATAGCCTGTCATTGTTGCCACTGTTGTTACCCTTACCTGCTATCCTACTACTGGGCCGTGATCACTAGGGAGGTGATCATGGGTATATACTATATACTTTATATACATGACACATGTGGTGACTAAAGTCGGGTCAGCTCATTGAGTACCCGCAAGTGATTCTGATGAGGGGGCTGAAAGGACAGGTGGCTCCATCCCGGTAGAGGTGGGCCTGGGTTCCTGACGGCCCCCGACTATTACTGTGGCGGAGCGACAGGGCAGGTTGAGACCACCTAGGAGAGAGGTGGGCCTGGCCCTAGTCGGCGTTCGCGGATACTTAACACGCTTAACGAGATCTTGGTATTTGATCTGAGTATGGCCATTTGGTCTATACGCACTAACCAACTACGCGGGAACAGTTATGGGCACTCGACGTCGTGTTATCAGCCGAAGCCTTCTTGACGTCCGCGATGGAGCGGCGCGCGCCGGACTGGACTGGAACGCCTGCTAGGCTAGGTCTGCTTCCGGCCGCCCTCGCAACGTGCAGGTGTGTAATGGGCGATGGGCCCAGACCCCTACGCCATAGGATTTAGACCGGCGTGCTGACCTCTCTGTTGTGCCTAGGTGGGGCTGCGACGTGTTGATCTTCCGCGGCCGGGCATGACCCAGAAAAGTGTGTCCGGCCAAATGGGATCGAGCGTGTTGGGTTATGTGGTGCACCCCTGCAGGGAAGTTTATCTATTCGAATAGCCGTGTCCCTCGGTAAAAGGACGACCCGGAGTTGTACCTTGACCTTATGACAACTAGAACCGGATACTTAATAAAACACACCCTTCCAAGTGCCAGATATAACCCGGTGATCGCTCTCTAACAGGGCGACGAGGAGGGGATCGCCGGGTAGGATTATGCTATACGATGCTACTTGGTGAACTTACCATCTACTCTCTCCTACATGCTGCAAGATGGAGGTGGCCAGAAGCGTAGTCTTCGACAGGACTAGCTATCCCCCTTTTATTCTGGCATTCTGCAGTTCAGTCCACCGATATGGCCCTTTACACATATACCCATGCATATGTAGTGTAGCTCCTTGCTTGCGAGTACTTTGGATGAGTACTCACGGTTGCTTTTCTCCCTCTTTTCCCCCTTTCCCTTCTACCTGGTTGTCGCAACCAGATGCTGGAGCCCAGGAGCCAGACGCCACCGTCGATGACGACTCCTACTACACTAGTGGTGCCTACTACTACGTGCAGGCCGCTGACGACGACCAGGAGTAGTTTAGGAGGATCCCAGGCAGGAGGCCTGCGCCTCTTTCGATCTGTATCCCAGTTTGTGCTAGCCTTCTTAAGGCAAACTTGTTTAACTTATGTCTGTACTCAAATATTGTTGCTTCCGCTGACTCGTCTATGATCAAGCACTTGTATTCGAGCCCTCGAGGCCCCTGGCTTGTATTATGATGCTTGTATGACTTATTTATGTTTTAGAGTTGTGTTGTGATATCTTCCCGTGAGTCCCTGATCTTGATCGTACACGATTGCGTGCATGATTAGTGTACGATTGAATCGGGGGCGTCACACTTGCCCGTTTTCTTGTTCCTCCTGTTCGGATTTTGCTCTGACAAGGTCTTCATTGTGTTCCGCGTCGTCCGGGGTATTGTTTCCTCCGGTCCCGGTGTTGCTGTCTTTTGGTGTATCAACCATGTACACATCATATGAAGAGGTGGCCGTCCGAATTCTTGTGAATGGCTGGTCTTGGGCCTTGCTCCTTGTAAGCATCGCCGTCCGAGATGTCGATGTCTTTGGAGCCCCAGTTAAGCACGTCGGTTGAGTTTTCGACAGTAGCTATGAAGTGGGTGGTGGGTGGGAAGCAAAATTCTCCATCAGCCCCTAGTTCGGACCGAACATAGTTCGGCTGTGAGTCCCCTGCCAAGGACAGGTTTTTTAATGAATTTAGCATATCACCCAGGGGCGAGTGTTGAAAAATGTCCACGGCGCTGAACTCGAAGATCGATAACCGATCCAACTCGGTGTCCGCAGGCATACGTGGTTCGGAATTTATAGCTGAAAACCAGTCCGGAATTCCATTGACGCAGATATTGTAAGGTATTGAGTCCGTGTGCGGCTCCAATGCCATGGATTCCGTGGCGTCGGACAGTACGATCTGCTCCGGATCTAAGGCCGTTGCAGCAACAGGAACCATCTCCAGGATGTGATCCGATGACAGATTTAAGTCATGTTCATCGGAGCGAGGAGGAGCGATCGCCGCGGTTTTGAACCCATTGAAGATCAAGTCTCCACGGATATCCGTGACGCAGTTCAAGCTTCCGAATCTGACCTGGTGGCCAGGGGCGTAGCTGTTGACCTGCTCCAAATGGCCAAGCGAGTTGGCCCGCAGTATGAAGCCGCCGAACACAAAAAACTGCCCGGGGAGGAAGGTTCCCCCTTGGACAGCGTCATTATAGACGATTGAAGGGGCCATCAAACCTTTTGTCGACGGCACAGTGGAACTCTCAATGAAAGCACCAATGTCGGTGTCAAAACCGGCGGATCTCGGGTAGGGGGTCCCGAACTGTGCGTCTAGGATCGATGGTAACAGGAGACGGGGGACACGATGTTTACCCAGGTTCGGGCCCTCTCTATGGAGGTAATACCCTACTTCCTGCTTGATTGATCTTGATGAATATGAGTATTACAAGAGTTGATCTACCACGAGATCGTAATGGCTAAACCCTAGACGTCTAGCCTATATGACTATGGTAATATGTGTATCCTTTCCGGACTAACCCATCCGGTTTATATAGACACCGGGGGGATCTAGGGTTTACATGCAGTCGGTTACATAAGAAGGAATCTTCATAATCGGTCGCCAAGCTTGCCTTCCACGCCAAGTAGAGTCCAATCCGGACATGGGTACAGTCTTCGGCCTTCATGTCTTCACAGCCCATCAGTCCGGCCCATGGATAACAGGCCGGACGCCAGAGGACCCCTTAGTCCAGGCCTCCCTCAGCGCCAGACCCCATCTCCTTCTCCCCCTCCCTTGGATAGCACCCTGGAGGCCGAATTCGACCTCGGATCTTTTAGCCAGAAGAGGAAGAGGAAGCCAATGGAGGAGGAGGTGGAGGACGAGTAAGTATTTCGCCCCCCATCATCTCCTGACCTTACGCCTGTGTTATCCTCCTTTGATTTGATGTTAACTTCATAGGGACACGGAGACGCTGGCCCAGAGGGTGGAGAAGAGGGCCAAGGCCTCGACGGGCGACAAGCCTCCGGCAGGTACTTTGCGTACGCCGGTGTTGGTGGAGAGCAGCCCGGACAGCAGCCCCCAACGCAGCCCTCGCTTCAGCCCCCAGCGTGAGTTCATCACTCACTCCTTCGCTGATGAGCATTGGGGTGTGAATTCTTGATGCTGACCTTGCCGGGTTTGCAGGAGGAGAACGACAGCAGGAGGAGCCACCGAGGGCCACTCCCAACACGTCGCCCCCCTCACCTACACCGCCCAGAGGGGCATCCCCGGCAAGGGAATCCACCATCGAGCCCACGCATATGGAGGAAGAGGAGGCGAGCTTGGGTGCCGGTGGTTCTTCCCCGGCAACGAATGTTGGCGGGGAGGGCGCCACATCTTCCCAGCCCGATGCGGGTAAGTTGTTTGCTTCCCGTTCCTGTTCTTTGTTCTTCTTTCTGGAGCTTGATCTAGGCCCTGTCTCATTCCTTTTCTTGGTATCCAGACCCTTCCTCAGCGGACCGGGAGGATATTGACACCGTCATCGAGGAGGTCGCCAAGGACGCCGAGGCTGAGGCCGACAAGATTGTCGCCGAGCAGGCCGCCAAGACCGCCGCTGAGGGGGCCCCCAAGGGGCCTGCCGGGGAGGCCGACAAGGCCACTGCTGAGGAGGCCGGCAAGGGGCATGCCGGGGAGGGGGTGGTTGACGACCAACCTTCCTCCTCTGCTGCCCCTGGCCGGGCAAGTACTTGAAGGTGGGCGACGACCTGTTTGTCCACCTCCCAGGGTCGGCGAGCACCAGGGCGCCAACCGAGGGGGAGGTGTTTGACGACGAGGCGCTCGCCACCGCCGGGCTTCAGGTTGTTGATGAACCGAGCGCCGGCAGTGGCGGTTCCCAAGAGGAGCAGCTTCTTCGGGCCATGAGCTTCAACTTCCAGAAGCTCCAGGCGCTCCACCGTGCCCGCCTGGACAAGGCAAAATCCAGGATGGCGGCAGCGGACAAGGCGGGGGCGGATCTTGAGGAGCGCGTCGCTGAGACGAAGGCCTGGTTCCGCAAGGCTCACGAAGAACTGACGGTTGCCCAGGGTTTGCTGGCTGAGCGCAAACAGGAGCTCATCCTGAAGCAGGCTGACGTCGAGAAGGCCCAGGAGGCGGCGAAGGAACAAGCCACGAAGGATGAGGCCGCTCAAAAACAACACCAGGCTCTGCTGAACTCCCAGGAGGAGGACCTTGCCGCTCGTGAGGAGGCGCTCGCCGCCACGCTCCACGGCAAGCACGAGGAGGTCGAGAAGCTCGTCGCGCAGCGGACCCAGGAGCTGGAGCAGAGGCACAAGGAGGCACTCAATGCTCAGGCCCTGGTCCATGCCGACAAGGTGAAGGAGCTGGAGCTGGAGCGGGGGGAGCTGAAGAAGGTGGCCTCGGAGCTGAGGAAGGAGAGGGACACGACCAACCGTTCTATGGCGGATGCCCAGGCTGCAGTCTCCGACAAGGCCAAGCTACTCTCCGAGGCTAACGACTCCATCAACGATTTGAAGTTGAAGCTGGACGGCTTGGAGGGGAGGCTTTCAGAGGCCGGGGCTCGTGAGGAGACCCTGAACAAGGTCCTGGAGGACGAGAAGCGGCTGCAGAGGAATGATGCCGCCGAACATAAGGAGTACGCGGAGGGCGTAAACCTTTGGCTCAGCCGCCTCGTCGACATCGCTAGCAGGATCACCACGAAGCTGGCTGCCATGGGGATGCCAAATGTCAGGTACTCCCAGGAGCCAAACGTGAGTCCTAATGTCAGGCTGACTCTGTTCTTCGAGGGTGTCCTTGGAGCCCTGGAGCAGCTCCGCTCAAACCGAGCGACCTCTCTGGCCAATGAGGCCCGGAAGCTCTGCCGGGGCGCCCTGACCAAGGTCCTCACCAAGGTGGTGTGCTGGAACCCCAACGTCGACTTCGCCGCCGCGCTGGAGAGCTTGACGGAGGATGTGGACCTCGCGGTGCTAGAGGAGCGTATCGAGCCCATCATCAGGCGTGTCGACGGAATCCAGACGGTGGAGGGCCAGTGCCGAGACTAGGCACCCCGTTTCTCTTTGCCGCTGTGAGTTCATGACCAAGACGATTTTATCTTAAGTTAGAAACACAACAATAATTGATGTAATATAACTCTGCAGTACTTTTTTTAAACGATGCATGCAATTTTCCTGTTTGATCTTTCTTGGTATGTACGCGCTACGCTTAGTTGGACAGGCTTGCCGGCGCGTAAACCCAAGCCGTGGCGGTTTGAGGATGGATCCTTAGCGCCCTGCCGGGTCTGCTTGCTCCCGGGCAAACCACCTTACCGCTCTCAGCGAGGCCGCTTGAACTGTTGAGAGGACTCGAAACAGGACAAGGGTGTTGCCAATAGCGGATATGCCACCCTGCCGTTCTCAACGCGACCGCTCGAACTGTTGAGCGGACTCGAAACAGAACAAGGGTGTTGCCAATCGCGGGAGGGTCCCATCGCTTGCAGGTTTTCCATACAAAGAGCGAGATCTTTCGAGGAAAATAACCTTATAAAAGAAAAGAAGATTACTCAATGTTTTGCGTGACTAAGCTTTTTGCGGCCACGCAGATGATCGTTGCTGCCGCGGACGGCACCAGAGTGCGGCTGATCAATGCCGCCTTCTCTTCTCGGGCCACCGCGACGAGGGAGTCGATAGGTTGGCTCAAAACCGGATTTTCACAGCTTGTGCCCCCTACCCGGCGTGCCAAATATGTCGGTGGAAACGACACCTATGGGATCACGGGGAATCCCTTCTACGGTCAGCGGGCGCGTTGCTGTGGAAAGAGCGGGTTTAAGAGATCAACATGGGAAATTTATCCAGGTTCGGGCCGCAAGTGATGCGTAATACCCTAGTCCTGCTGGTTTGTGTTTATCTGGTGTTCTTGGACTGGCTACAAAGCATGCAGGGTCCAAAAAGTATGAATCCTCTCACAGTACGCCGCGAGCCTCCTTTTATAATCAAATGGGCTGCCCAAGTGGCACACAGGTGGTGGAAAGAGGTACAGTAGTCGAGTTTATCTCTGGCACCATAGGACAAAATGCATTAAATGCGCTACTTAGGTGTCCTCTTACTTTATCGGGGATGGCAACGAAGCCCGTCCCGTCCGTAGACGCTTCGCCTTGCTTCGACACGCGTCCAGGCCAACAGGCATGAAGCGCCATGTAAGCTAGCAGGCTGCTTTGTTGGTGTGGCGGCAGGGTCTTCACGAAGATCTGCATGCCACCATGTAGGTGCTTGACTAGTTGTCTTAGGAGCCACGTACTGCCACGTGGGTACCTGCTTAGTTGGTGGGTCGGCCGCCGAGCTGGGCGGCGATGGGGCGGCAAGGCCTTGCCGCAGTCTTGCTGATATTCTCGGCAAGGGTCTTGCCGGGGCCTTGTGGGGGCCCTCGGCAAGAGTCTTGCCGGGGCCTCGTGGGTATCTTCGGCAGGGGGCTTGCCGGGGCCTCGTGGGCATCCTCGACAAGGAGCCTCGCTGTTTTCTTGTTTCCTGGTTCCTATCTAGGCCTCGCGGGCCCTTTGTCTTCAAAAAGATCTGCATGCCACCATGGAGGCGCCTCCCGAGCCCTGGTTCGAATGTGGTTGATGGCGTCGGAACTCTTTGACTCAAGGGTGGCGGCCTCGTTGGTGTGGGGCAAGTTGCCCCGGCAAGGCGCTTGCCGGGGCCGTGAAGGCCACCCCGGCAAGGGCCTTGCCGGGGGAGTTTCACCTCGCCCCTCTGCTCTTCATGCTTCTGGTCTCGGACATGGCTCTGGTAGTCTGGTGTCTTTGCTTCCTCTTCTATCCCACCAAGCACGGCCGCAGGCGTGTGGCTGCGATTGCCCGCACACAAGTAAAGGGGTACAAAAAGGACCCCTACTTTTGTACACCGACACTAGACGACCGTGCTTGCAGACAACCCCCAAGTTCCAATCGACGACAGCAACAATTGTTACCGAGTGGATGGCAAAATGAGTATCAGGTATTCCGCACTCTGATGCAGAACATTGCAGCTGCTGCTTGAATTGCAGAATCCATACGGCCGTCCCGGTCCGAAGCTGGAGCAGGTCTCCGGTAGATCCGAGTGTTGCTCAGGGCGACCGAGGAGTAGAATTCTGCTGTTTCCCAGTGCCGCAATCGCATACACAGCAGATCTGTAAGGGCGGATACAGTTCAGTCAGCTAGCTCACAGCCCAAGATCGCCTTCGCGGTGTGAAGATCGCAGTTACCATCAGGATCAGTACTTGGATCAAGGCAACGGTCGGTTAAATCCTCGACATCACCGCGACGAGCACCGTCGAGTGCCGACACCCCCTCCGAGGAGTTGTTCATATGCGCCCCGGCGGTACGACGACAGGTGCTCATACGGGGACGAACGGAGAGAGCCAATCGACCCTCGAGATCTTGGATTCAACACAAGGCCAGTCCTCGTGCAAAATCTAGTCGACAGGGGCAGAGATGACAGAGAGGGCCTGGATAGAGATTGTCTAAGTGGAAGTGGCGTGTTTGTCTCTGGTCCCGAATGTTTCAGCAGGGCCATACGGGCTGCTGAGATACCACCAAACTTCAGATTGGCCATGGGATGAACAAATTCACTAGCGAGTCGAAGCCGGATACATGGTTAGAAGATTACCGAGTGGCTGTGCCGATTGGCGGAGGCAATGATTATGTTGCCATGAAACATATGCCCTTGATGCTGGAAGGATCGACCCGGGCGTGGTTGAACCAGTTAGCTCCTGCTAGGAAGACTTGGCCCGAGTGTTCATTAAAACATTCGAAGGCACTTGCAAGCGTACTGCTGGGCTGACTAAATTGCAGCACTGCATTCAGAAGCCGAATGAAACTTTGAGAGATTACATATACGTCCTTGGACCACGCTTCTCCATGTGGTGGAGAATGTTATAGAGCATCAAGCAGTCTGTGCTTTCAAAGAAGGTGTCAGGTACAGAGAACTCATCCTGAAATTTGGACGGTCTGGGACCCTGACCCTGAACCGAATGATGGAGATTGCCACTCGGTACGCGAATGGAGAAGAAGAAGATCATCTCCACAACGTCAAAGGAAAAGCTAATGAGCATGACCCCAACAACTCTAATCCCAGTTGGAAACATAAGCCCAAAGCTGAAGTCGTTGGTCAAGCAGAAGCAGCCGCTCTGGGTGCACAAGGCAAGTTCAAAGGTAAATCCAGAGAGTAGTGGGTACCCAAGAAGAAGAAGGATCAGTCGGGACAGGATGTCCTAGATCTGCCGTGTGCCATACACCCAAATAAAGACGAGGAGGGTAACCTGATTTTACCCAAGCATACCACTCCGCAGTGCAGGCTGTTTATTCAGCAGTTCCGCGACAGCCAGTTGAGTGAAAAGAGCCCCGAAGATGACGAAGATGAAAAGGCCGAGGATTATCCCAAGGTCAATGCCACTCTGGTGATTTTCGCTGACGTCGAGAGCAAAAGCCGACTGATAGTCATTAACTAAGAGGTGAATATGGTTGTTCCAGCGACTACTACATATCTCAAGTGGTCCAAGACTACCATAACCTTCGATCAGTCGGACCACCCAGCTCACGTTGCTACCCCTGGGCGGCAGGCGCTGGTGATTGATCTAGTTATGCTAAGCACTCGGTTGCGTAAGGTCCTCATGGATGGTGGGAGTGGTTTGAACATACTCCACGCTGAGACCCTGAAGGGAATGGGCATTCTGATGTCATGACTTAGCAAGAGTGACATGCAGTTCCACGGAGTCATTCCAGGGAAGAAGGCAAAATCACTAAGTCAGATTGCTCTGGATGTGATTTTTGGTGACAAGAAGAATTTTCGGAAGGAAAAACTGACGTTTGAAGTGGTAAACTTTCACAAAGCCTATCATGCTTTCCTCGGTCGACCGGCTTATGCACGTTTCATGGCCCATCCATGTTACGTGTACCTCAAGCTGAAGATGCCCGGACCCAAGGGTGTAATCACAATTACGGGGAATAGGCAAAGAGCCGAGGAGTGTCTTCAGCAGGGATACAAAATCGCTGATGAGCAGATGGCAATGGTGGAGTTGGAAGAGTACAAGAAAAATGCTGATCGGACTGATTTGCTTCGGTCCAAGAAGCCAGCCTTTGATTCTGCTTTCCAGTCAGTGGGAGAGACGAAACAAGTTCACATTTACCCAGAAGATCCTGCAACCGCTCCAATGAACATCTCCACGACACGCGACAGCAAATAGGAAGCCGCACTTGTCCAGTTCCTCCGTGAGAACTGGGACATCTTCGCATGGACTGGTGTACCCAGGGGACTGGCTGAGCACCGCTTGAGAGTTGACTCAAAGGCCAAACCTGTTAAGGAGCATCTCCACCGCTCTACTGCGAAGAAGAGGAACGCGATTGGTGAGGAAGTAGCTCGGCTCCTGGCGGCTGAGTTTATACGTGAAATATACCACTCCGAGTGGCTCGCCAACGTCGTCATTATCCCCAAGAAGGAGAAGTCACTCCGTATGTGCATCGATTTCAAACATATCAATCGGGCCTGCCCGAAAGATCATTTTCCGCTCCCCCGCATCAACCAAATTGTGGATTCCACTGTGGGATGCAAGCGCTTGTCTTTTCTTGATGCGTACTCTGGGTACCATCAAATCCCACAGTATGGACCAGATGAAATAAAAACTGACTTCATCACCCCTTTCAGGTGTTTTTGCTATGTCACCATGCCATTCGGTCTCAAAAACGCTGGTGCCACCTTCATGCGCATGATTCAGAAGTGTCTGCTCACTCAGATCAGTTGGACTGTCGAGGCTTACATGGGTGATATCATGGTCAAGTCAAGCAAAGGTTCCGGACTGCTGACTGACCTCGCTGAAACCTTTGCCAACCTGAGAAGGTACGTCATCAAGCTGAATCCGTCCAAGTGCACCTTCGAAGTGCCTGGAGGCAAGCTACTCAGTTTTCTCCTTTCCGAACGAGGTATAGATGCCAACCCCGAGAAAGTCAGCATGATTGTTCGAATTAAACGCCCTGAGCGCGTACATGATGTACAAAAACTCACAGGCTGCCTTGCAGCACTGAGTCGGTTCATTTCTCATCTCGGAGAAAAGTCACTGCCTTTATACCGACTGATGAAGAAGTCCGATAAGTTCGAGTGGACCCCCGAAGCAGAAGCAGCATTTGTTGAGCTCAAAGCCCTGCTGTCCACCCAGCCGGTGCTTGCTGCCACAAACAGCAAAGAACGTCTGCTTTTGTACATTGCGGCCACTGGCCAAGTCGCCAGCACAGTTCTCATAGTGGAGCGAGAAGAAGAAGGCAAGGCCTACAAAGTCCAACGACCAGTGTCTTACATCTCTGAGGTTTTGCCTCCGCCCAAGCAAAGGTATCCTCATTATCAGAAGCTTGTCTACGGTATTTACTTGGCAGCGAAGAAAGTTGCACATTATTTTTTAAAACACTTGGTCTCAGTCATCAGTGACGCCCCACTGTCTGAAATCATGAACAATCGGGATGCAACTGGTCAAGTGGCTAAGTGGGCAATCGAGCTCCTCCCTTTTGATATTGAGTTTGAAGAAAAGAAGGCAATCAAGTCCGAAGCACTCGCAGATTTCATGGCTGAATGGATAGAACAACAACAGTCGACCTAGATCCACTCAGAGCATTGGACGATATTCTTCGATGGCTCCAAGATGTTGAATGGTTCGGGCGCCGGAGTGGTCCTAGTATCCCCAAAAGGTGATCGACTCAGTTATGTCCTCCAGATTCACTTCGATTCCTCCAACAATGAGGCCGAGTACGAAGCGCTCCTCTACGGGTTGCGTATGCCCATCTCACTCAGTGTCCGTCGCCTAATGGTATACGGTGATTCGGATCTGGTGGTCAATCAAGTAATGAAGGAATGGGATGTTACAAACCCCGCTATGACAGTATACTGCAACGTAGTGAGGAAGTTAGAAAAGAAATTTGAGGGTCCGGAGCTTCATCACGTTCCTCGAATCAAAAATCAAGCAACTGACCATTGGGCAAAAATTGGCTCCACTCGGAAGCCCATCCCCAGCAATGTGTTCCTTGAGCACCTCCATTCCCCGTCAGTGCAGGAAGATCCTTTCACTGAAGAGCCTCCTCAGGCGATAAGTCCCTCTGACCTGACTGAAATCGAGGTCCCTGCAGTCATTGACTTGGTTATGGAGGTTCTGGTAATTACCACCGATTGGACGGTGCCAAACATTGCATATTTGCTCAGGCAAGAAATCCCAGAGGATGAAGTTGAGGCACAACAGATTGTCCGCAGATCCAAAGCTTTCACTTTGATGAATGGACAACTGTACAGAGAGAGTGTCACTGGCGTAGCTCAACGATGTATTTCTCCAGAGGAAGGTCGATTGTTCCTAGAAGAGATCCACACGGGAACCTGCGGCCATCACACGTCTTCTCAGACAATCGTAGCTAAGGCTTACCGAGCAGATTTTTATTGGGCACGTGTGAATGAAGCTGCCAAAGAGATGTTTAACACTGCCACAGATGCCAGTTCTATGCAAAATTGTCCCATAAACCCGCATCCACTTTGAAGACCATACCACTCGTCTGGACGTTTGCCGTGTGGGGATTGGATATGGTTGGACCACTCAGGACAGGCAGGAGTGGCTTCACTCATCCGCTCATGGCAGTCGACAAGTTTACCAAGTGGATCGAAGCTAAGCCTATTAAGAAGCTAGATTCACGCACAACCATGAAGTTCATGAGAGAATTGATATTCAGATTTGGAGTTCCTCATAGCATTATCACAGACAATGGCTCAAACTTTGATTTGGAAGAGTTTAGAAGGTTCTGCGCCACCCAAGGCACTCGGGTAGACTACGCATCCGTTGCACACCTACAGTCGAATGGTCGGGCTGAGAGGGCAAATGGCCTTGTCCTTCAAGGGTTGAAGCCGCATCTCATGCGTGATCTCGAGCATCCAGCTGGAGCTTGGGTGACCGAACTGCCGTCTGCCCTACGGGGTTTAAGGACGACTCCTAACCGGTCCACTCACCGCACCCCTTTCTTCATGGTGTATGGTGCCGAAGCCGTGCTGCCGAGTGATCTCCTCTACAACTCGCCCCCAGTGGAACTCTATTCAGAAGCCGAAGTGGAACAGGCACGGCAAGATGTTGTGGATCTCTTGGAGGAAGAGTGGGAGATGGCCCTGATACAGTCGACTATTTACCAGCAAGAGCTACGGTGTTTCCACGCCAGGAACGTCAAGGGTCGGGCATTCCAAGAAGGAGATCTTGTGCTCCGATTGGATCAGCAACAGCCACACAAGCTCGCCCCTGCGTGGGAAGGTCCCTTCATTGTCACCAAGGTGCTGCATAATGGGGCCTACCACCTCTACAACCTCGCAAAGAAGATCGACGAGCCGCGCGCCTGGAACATAGATCTTCTCCGTCGATTTTATACTTGACGATTGAATTGTTAAGATGTAATAACAGTACTTTTTGAAATATTTGCTTATCAAAGACATGACTCCTACAGTCCTACGATGATTTCGCTCGCACAAATGCATGTTCCAAACCCCCAGCGGGTGGCTTAGTTGCGAACCAGTTTTTTGCCTAAGTTAAAAACTACTTCGAGTGAGTGCATCCCTCCCACTCGAGGGCTTAGCTGCGAGCCAATCCTCGCCTCAGTTAAAAACTACTCCGGTTGAGACCATCCCTTCCACTTGGGGGCTTAGCCGCGAGCAAGTCCTCGCCTAAGTTTAAAACTACTCCGAGCAGAGAGCATCCCTCCCACTCGGGGGCTTAGCCGCGAGCCAGTCCTCACCTGTGTTAAAAACTACTCAGAGTGGAGAGCATCCCTCCCACTCAGGGCTTAGCCGCGAGCTAGTCCTCGCCTAAGTTAAAAACTACTCCGAGTGAGAGCATCCCTCCCACTCAAGGACTTAGCCGCAAGCCAGTCCTCGCCTAAGTTAAAAACCACTCCGAGTGAGAGCATCCCTCCCACTCAAGGGCTTAGCTGCGAGCCAGTCCTCACCTAAGTTAAAAACTACTCCGAGTGAGAGCATCCCTCCCACTCAGGGGCTTAGCCGCGAGCCAATCCTCGCCTAAGTTAAAAACTACTCTGATTGGAGAGCATCCCTCCCACTCGGGGGCTTAGCCGCGAGCGAGTCCTCGCCTAAGTTAAAAACTACTCCGAGTGAGAACATCCCTCCCACTCGGGGCTTAGGCTCGAGCCAGTCGTCGCCTAAGTTAAATCCTACTCCGAGTGAGAGCATCCCTCCCACTCGGGGGCTTAGCCGTGAGCCAATCCCCGCCTAAGTTAAAAACTTCTCCGAGTGAGAGCGTCTCTCCCACTCGGAGGCTTAGCCGTGAGCCAGTCCTCGCCTAAGTTAAAAAACTACTCCAAGTGAGAGCATCCCTCCCACTCGGAAGCTTAGCCGCGAGCCAGTCCTTGCCTAAGTTAAAAACTACTCCGAGTGAGAGCATCCCTCTTACTCGGAGGCTTAGCCACGAGCCAGTCCTCGCCAAACTTAAAAAATTGTTCCGAGTGACGCACATCCCTTTCACTCAGTGATTTATCTGCAAACCAGGTGAATTAAATTATGCAATAAACTGAGGAAGCAACGTTCAGATAAATCCATAACCTCATGTTCTCAAGCGCATATGAAAGTACTTGGGCAGAAAGCCCGAACGAGTTTTAACGATAACAAAATCACTCGGCATACCGAGGCAAATAAGTCCCGACTGGGAGGTACTCGAATCATAAAGCTTTTCTTCATGCGCTGGTGGGACTCGCTGGCTCGACAAAGGTGTCCAGGTCTATGCCATCTGCTATCTGAGTGGCCGCCTCAATGAAAGTCTCCATGAAGTCTTCAAACTTGAGCTTCTTCGTAGTTGCCACCTCAAGAGCCTTCAGCTTGTCTTCCTTGGCATCTTTGCAATGGACACGGACGAGTGAGAGTGCCACGTCGGCCCTGCAATGAGCAACAGACTTCTTCCATGCTTGCACTCGACCAGGGATCGCATTGTGTCGAGTCATCATGGACTCGAGATCATTCTGAAGTGTATCCTAATGCCACAATTCTTTATCTATCTTCGCCAGCGCGGCCCTCGGACGAGTGATGTACCCCCCGGACATCTTTGGGACGATCTTCAAGTCACAACATGTTTAGAGCCACTAAATCCTTTACGAGTGACTTGGTGGGATCTAGATCTGTCTCGATCCGATCAGTCTCCTCCTTGAAGTTCTGACAGAATTCCACACAAGGGAGAAAGAAAAGATTAGTTATGCCATTGCTTTCAAAGTCCGTAGAGATTCACTCGACCAAAGAGAGGTACCTTCAAGCATGCCATACATCTTCTTCGCAAAACCTCCCAGATATTTTTCCAACGCGTCCCTCTTCTGGGTGAGCTCGTCCACCTTGTCGGTCAGGACTATTTTCTCCCATTCAAAAGCACTCGCTTGATCTTCAATCTTCTTGGCCCACTAAGCCCATTCCTTCTTGAGCTCTTCAATAATAGTCTTCAAAGATGCATTTTCCTCTTCTAACTTTCCGACAGAGGACAACTTTGCCTCAGCGGCCTCGGTTTTCTATCTAGCCACCTTCTGCGCCCCCACAAGTGCGTTGTCCTTATCTTCCAGAGCCTGCATCATGGTGTCTAAAGAATTAACATTCCTGAGTCACGCTTGAAGTTGATGGTTTTCATTACGCACATCTGTTCGAGTGAAACTACTTGGCTCAAAGGATAGAAAGAAAGCACAACAGTGCACTCAGTCGACAAGATTTACCTCCTAGGGTCTTCGCCTTTGTCTGAGCATGTTCCAAGTTCCTCTTTGCCAGTTCCAAGTCTAGTTGGAGTCGGATCTTCTCCTTCTTTAGGGCAGGATACTGAGTCCCGAGCTCACAAGTTTTCTTAGATCAGCAAAGAAACAATTCAGTCAACAACAAAAAAGTTTCTCAAATATTCCTCTACTTCCGAGTGGAGAAGAGCAAATCCAGTTGCTACAACCAAACATACTCTAAGACCCCCACCGGATCAAACATTCGACGTTGGTCTCGGGGACAACACCCAGTGGGTGCACTCAGCGTGCCCCCACTGGATTCGTTTCCACTCGGCCTCAGCCTGACTGATCCGAACGAAGAACAAAAAAACATGTTCACTAAGACCCCCGCCGAATCAAACATTCGACAGCGGTCTCGGGGACTACACCAAGTGGGTGCACTCAGCGTGCCTCCACTGGATCCGTTTCCACTCGGCCTCAGCCTAACTAGCCCGAGTGGAGAGCTACATGCAAAAATGTTCTAAGACCCCCGTCGAATCAGACATTCGACGACGGTCTCGGGGACTACACCTAGTGGGTGCAGTCAGCGTGCCCCCACTAGATCAATTTCCCACTCGGCACGGCCTGGCCGGTCCGAGTGGAAGAGCTACAGACTAAAAAACTACGAGCAAAGGAATACTGACGTCATAAGTCAAAAACACCCAATGGGTGTACAGAGTAAAGATGGGATGGAAAAAGACCAATCAGGAATCAACTTACAATCGCACTTACTCAGACATTTGCCTCAACAGCTGCACTGGCATCATAAGCCATCTTGCTAGCTTCATACGCTTCCGTCAGACGCTGCATCATCAGATTGGCCTGAATCATGACTTCCTTGCTGGCCCAGTTTGGTCTTCAGGAACATGATGTAGAGTGAATACATTTGACGCATGAGTCGGCGACGCAGCTGGAGGGATCAGCACTTGAGGTTGACCAGTCGGACCCGAAGCAGGAACAGTCGACACCAAAGGTGAAGCAGTCGACAGAGGAGCAGCGAAGATAACACCAGTTCGAAACGAACCACCTTGCTCTTGAGGCACAACTTCAGGCGGCGCACGAGACAATTGGCCCGATGGCACTCTCGGAGTGAAACTACGGGGAGTGGTCGAGGTCGTAACTTCGCCACCCGCGTCCTTGTGAGGCTCGTCTTCATCGTCGTCAGCAAGGTGGATGATATCTGTTGGCTCTGCAATTAGTCAACAGCAACAACAACTCATTCAACTGTCGAATCAACCAATGAAACAGAGCAGAGTGAAAACCTTCCATACCTCACCGAGAAGTGGCCGCGTCCGCAGTGTCCATCTCCACATGGTCCTCATCAACTCGCATGGGCGACGTTATCGAAGTGGTGGCTCTGGTACAATTCTCACTCGGTCAGCAAAGGCACGAAGTTCTGCAGCAATAAGAAGAGAAGAAACAACCACTCACGTCAAAGTGATAGGCACGGTGACCTTCATTCTGGGTAGAGCCTTCCGGGGTTTTGATGGAGCAACCTTGGGCAGTTTCACAGTCTTCTCAGTCGGATCTGGCATAGCGGTTCGAGTGCGCTTCGGGTTCCTGACATTCGACGCCATGGCCTTACCCTGATTGGCTGTCGGGTCATAGGTGTGTTTGGATCGACGCTAGGTGCGTGGAGGAGACTCAACTTCCTCACTTTCTTATGAGTCGCCACTGCTGCCATCATTGTCTTCAGCGTAACTGATATCAGCGCTCCCACCCTCGCTCTCCGCTCCTTCAATGAGTTGTTCTCCATTCTGCACGGGTGAAAACATCTTCATGAACTCCTGTGTAGCACAAATATCAAAGTCAGTCAGTTGGCAACCCATTCGCATGTTGGAAACAAAAAATAAAACACTCAACAAGATATGTCTCACCTCCCCTGGTTGGTGCTCGACGTCGAAAGGCAGAACCCGCTTGGACCCATGTGGATTGTCACGAGCTCCGGTGATGCTTCTAAGACATTGCATCACGGTCTCCTCCTTGACCTCCTCTGGATGTGTCCGAGTGGAATCCTCTGGACCCATGTACTGCCACACGGGATGGCTCCGCGCCTGCAGGGGCTAGATCCGTCGACCGAGGAATACCTCCAACAAATCCAAGCCCGTCACTCCACCTTGGATCAGCTCGACGACAGCGTCCAAAGATTCCCACTTCAGCTTTTTCCTCCTCGGCCATGGTTAGCAAACGGGGAGCACTGAGCCTTGCCAACAAGAAGGGGGAAGACCAGTCGACGAGCCAGGAGATGGAATGTCATTACACTAAAACCAGGTCGACTGCCAGCCCTGAACAGACTCAAGAAAAGTCATTGCAGAGAATGCACTCCTACCTCTCATCTGGACACCTAAACCCCCAAACATCTGGATCACATGGGTCCTCTCATCACTCGGATTTGCTTTCTTGACCGACTGATATCGACAAGTAAATATATGTTTGAACAACCCCCTAGTGAGGATGACAACCCAAGAAATTTTCACACATCGAGACGAAGGCGGTACGATATGATATGGCATTCGGGAGGAAAGTGGTGGATTTGCACACCGAAGAAGTTCATAAATCCTCGAAAAAATGGATGGGGAGGCAAGGCAAAACCTCTTTCCACGTGAGTGAGGAGGAGGACTCGCTCATTGGGGTCCGGCGCAGGCTTGATCTCCCCCTCCGACAGGCTCCAAGACCCGGGGACTAGCAGGCCACCAGCGGTGAGCCTATATTGGTCCTCCATCATGACCGTCGACGGCAGCCAGTCGCCCTGGATCCAGACCGGCGGCAGCGCGGCCCGAGAAATCGACACTTTCTTCCCCTTGGCCACCTTCTTGGCGCGCTCCATCTTTGTCGTCTTGTCCTTCGCCATTTCCGCAGTGGTCGTCGGAGCCGAGTGGGGCGGCGCAACATAGAGGCGGAGAGGCGAGGAGAAAGGGGGAAAATGAGAGGAGCAATGTTCCAGCCCTCGGCCGCGTCGCTTCTTATCATGGCCCGACTGACTCACTGACCTGTGGGCCAATGAGATCCCAGCGCATCACACTAACTGGGATTACGCAATACGTGGCGATAAAGGTGGAACGATAATCCAGGAGTCCGCCCCACTTGCCTCGCTTACTGTGTTGTTGCCGATCCACGTGCTTCTCCAAATTTTCGAATCCCGTGGAATCCGGACCAGACAGAACGGCCAATCGCGTCGAAAGATCTCCTTGTCCATTTGGGTCCGACCCAACGCTTGGGATCACTCGATCATATATCAAACCAGAATCGATCGAGGCAATTGATAAAGAATTAAAGCAGCCTAGGCGTCTACAGGACTCTGAAGCGCCTCTGAAGCGCTAGGTCTAGCCAGAGCCCGCACCAATCCTTTTCACTCGAACCCCGATCCATTCGGGGGCAAATGACGAGGACATGTACCTAGTGTAGGGTCACAGGCCTAACCTATATACCCTACCCAAAGGCATTACGTACAGGAATTCAAGACCTACGAACTTAGAAAGAAGACACCAACTGGAATGACCGCAACGTGCAAGTCACTCGACCATGAGATCCACTCGGTTACTTCTCCACCACTCGACCGTCCCTATTCACTTGGAGTACCAGGCATCACTCGAAGGTAGAAGACCTAAAGTCACCTTGGGATGGTAACGGTCAGGCCGTCAGTTCCACACCATAAAGGACATCAAATACCGACGTTACCAGTAACGCTCGCACCTTTTACTTTTTCATTTAATCTTTAGGTAACGGGGCATTCATGAGGGGCCAGCAGACTCTATATAAGCCGCCCCTCCGCTCCTGCACAAGGGTTCGCACCCCCTGTAACTCATCACTCCAGATAACAAAGCTCCCGCGGCACCCAGACGTAGGGTCTTTACCTCTTCCGAGAGGGGCCTGAACTCGTAAATCGGAGTGTACAACCACGCCATAGCTATGGTCTGCCCTCTCATACGTACCCCTAATCTCTACTGTCAGATCTGTTCCCACAACAACCACAACATTAAGTAACAAGTCCTCTTTACTCCCATCCTCTTACTCGGGTACAAACTTTGGTCACTCTCGCTACCCGCTATAAGCGAATTATGAACGTATTGCAAAGCCCTACAGTGGCAATATCAGACGCTTGCGTGACACGGAGGGCACCATAGGACAACACAAATTTAACATACAACTTATATCAATCACACCATACCACAATTAACCCGTTGGACAAAACAAATCTACTTAAACTGTAGCGACCAGACCTCAAACAGTCTGATCTCTGTGCATCGGTGTCATCCCTTGATCGGTAATGCTGACACGCACAGTACTTGAGGATTTATAACAGAGTAGAAATCACACACTTATTACATCGTATGTCTCAAAAGAGAACTTATTACAATAAGTATGGCTTAAGGCCATCTAAAAACGATAACAACGGAAGGCTTGGAAGATAAAGTGAGTCCATCAACTCCAACGGCATCACTGAGTGAAAGACAACGACCTATGGCTCCTTACTCGTCGTTTGAAAAGTTTGCAACATGAACGTTGCAGCCCGAAACGGGTCAGCACATGGAATATGCGGGCATGGTAACACAAGAGAGTAATGAACATAATAGTTGCTAACACTACATGCATATTTAGCTGATGGTAAGCTCTAGGGTTACAGTTTTGCATAAATCCAATTTTTCCCTACAACAAAGGAATAAATTTTATTTAACTACCATGGTGGTTGTTAAACAGTGAGAAGGTTCCTCCAACTCAATCCCAATTAAACATCATCGTTAAACCCAATCAAATTTATATAAGGGTGATGAGATCAACATGATAATCCAAGAACTAGATACTCAAGATGTCCATAACCGGGGACACGGCTAACCATGATTAGTTTGTACACTCTGCAGAGGTTTGTGCACTTTTCCCCACAAGACTCGAATGCATCCATGATCGCAGATTCGAGACATAGTCTTTCTGAAGCATTAACTCTCTACTCTGGATAGACAGTACCACCTACAACCCACTACATCTGCTAGTCTACCTCTTCAAGAGCTTCACGCAACTTACTCAACTATGCCAGAGCCCATAATGGCTTGTGGCTGCACATGGAAGTTTCTAGCATGAATAATCTTATGTTCCCTTTGAGCCTGGGTGATGGGCCGTAGGATGATCACACAGGTCCTCCGGGATACCCTAAGACAACACTGGATTCTCCAGGTGCCCACAAGCAATCCACCCAGATGTGTATTAAAGTTGCCACCTTAAGTTGAACCATTAATTAACAAACTCACATCTGTCATGAATACACTCAAACCCAATCCACGTCTACGGGCATAGCATAGCAATAGAAGCAACGTAGAAGTAACTCCCATAGGTTTGAAAATAAACACGTAAATAGGTACTACCTCATCTACTTCCCAAACCCACAATTTAATCAGATCCTAACCATGCAATTGTTTGAGGATTGATCTAATGCAATAAAACTGGGTAGTAAAGAGGTGTGATCAAAGTGTTACTTGCCTTGCTGATGATCCGTGAAACCTAGAGACTCGTAGTAGCACGCTTTGCACTCCGGGTACTCTATCGCAAACAAACAAGCATGCAATAAGCACTCAACTAGATGCACGAGTAAAACTCAGATAAGAGATTTAACCAGAAAGTTCAACTTAAGAACTTCGGTTTGCAAAAAGAATCAAACCAAACGAAGCAACAAAACTCAAACTGCGAAATAAACAAGATCCATTTACTAATCTGGACTTAGGTCAAATTTTACAGTAGCAAAATCTTGTTGAAGTTGGTTAAACAGAAAGAGGGCTTCGAAACGAATATCTAGGCACTTGAATCGCCTGATTCCAATAAACGAGCGAAAAGATAAACTAAAACGAAAATCGGGTCAGAAATCACGATCGAAAATAATCGCGGAAAACCCTGGAAAAAGAAAAACTGACGAACAGGCTAACGAACGAATGTTCGCTGTCTGCGGCTAACGGATGAAAACCGTTCGTTAAAACGAATGTACGACGGGCGTTCGCTAAATAACTAAACCGGAAAAAAACAAACGAATCGAAAAAAACAGATCTAGGGTTCGAAAATAAAAACCGATCGGTTTTCCGACGAAAACCGGCGGCGTCGGCGGCAGGGTCGGTGGCGGCGGCGACGAGAGGCTCTGGCGGCGGGGTCGGTGGTGGTGGGCGGCGGCGGCCCCGGCGGTGGGACGGGCGGCAGCGGCGGCGGCGCGTGGCGGCGTGGTCGGTGCTATGGTTTCGGGACGGGGTGCGCTGGTGGGGCCTCGGCTTATAAGGGCTGGCCGGGTGCAGTGTCCTAGTCGGACACGGCCCGGTAAGGCGGTGGACTTTTTTTAAAAATAATTCCCCGCAGGAAAACGAAGAAAAGAAATACTAAACGACTCCAAAAATCCTGAAATGAATTTTCTCCGTCCTCTAAAAATCTACCGGACAAGGTGAACATTTATTTGGGCCTCTAACGCAATTTTGAAAAACACATTTTTTCCTAATTCAAATAAAATAGCAATAAAACTCCGAATAAAATTCTTATTTGATTTTAATATTAAATCTCTAATATTTCTTTATTTTGGGGAAGTCATTTTATCTCCTCTCTTTTATTTTCATAAAAGAAATATTCGAAGAGAAAAATAATTAAAATCAAACGATCCTCTTTTCAAAATTTGAGAAACTCAAATATGAAAATAACAAAATCCGCAACTCTCTCCGTGGGTCCTTGAGTTGCGTAGAATTTCTAGGATCAAGCCAAAATGCAATAAAATATGATATGCAATGATTATCTAATGTATAACATTCCAAATTGAAAATTTGGGATGTTACAAACCTACCCCCCTTAAGATGAATCTCGCCCTCGAGATTGGGGTTGGCTAGAAAATAGGTGAGGGTGTTCCTTCCGTAGGTCTTCCTCTCGTTCCCAGGTGGCTTAATCCTCGGTATGGTGGCTCCACTGAACTTTGTAGAAGTTGATAACCTTACTGCGTGTGACTCGGCTGGCAAACTCAAGAATCTTGACTGGTTTCTCCTCGTAGGTCAAGTCGGTATCCAACTGAACCGCTTCCAGTGGCACTGTATCTCTCAGAGGAATATCAGCCATCTCTGCGTGGCACTTCTTCAACTGAGAAACGTGGAACACATCATGAACTCCTGACAATCCTTCGGGCAATTCCGACTTGTAAGAAACTTCACCCATACGTTCCAAAACCTTGTATGGTCCCACAAAACGTGGTGCTAACTTTCCCTTAACTCCAAAGCGCTTCACTCCTCAAAGTGGTGATACACGAAGATACACTCTATCTCCGACTTCGTAAACTGTCTCCTTGCGTTTAGAATCTGCATAGCTCTTCTGCCTGGAGTGGGCTACCTTGAGTCTACCGCGTATCAGCTTAACCTTCTCTTCAGACTCTTTAATCAAATCTGGTCCAAACAACTGACGGTCTCCAACTTCATCCCACAACAATGGTGTCCTGCACCTCCTTCCGTACAATGCTTTGAAAGGGCCATCTTCAAACTGGCTTGATAGCTGTTGTTGTAACAGAACTCTGCATAAGGCAAATTGTCGTCCCAACTAGATCCATAGTCTAGCGCACAAGCTCTCAACATGTCCTCCAGAATCTGATTGACTCTCTCAGTCTGTCCATCTGTCTGCGGGTGAAAATCTGTACTGAACTCTAGCCTGGTTCCCAAAGTCTCATGCAACTGATTCCAAAACTTTGAGGTAAACTGGGTTCCTCTATCTAATATAATGGTCCTCGGAACTCCATGCAGACATACGATCCTGGTCATGTATATCTTTGCCAACTTAGCATTGGTGTAAGTGGTCTTAACTGGGATGAAATGAGCTACCTTCGTCAAACGATCGACTACAACCCATATCGAGTCATAGCCTGAACGAGTCCTGGGAAATCCCGTGATAAAGTCCATGCCTAGTTTATCCTACTTCCATTCGGGTATCGGCAATGGCTGTAACAATCCAGCTGGCTTCTGATGTTCTGCCTTCACTCGCTGACATAAATCACAAACTGCTACATACTCCGCAATATCCTTCTTCATTCCGGTCCACCAGAAGCTATCCATCAAATCCAGATACATCTTGGTATTTCATGGGTGAATCGAATACGGCGAATCATGGGCCTCTTGCATAATCAACTTCCTGATCTCCGGATCATTTGGCACATATACGCGGTCCTCAAACCATAGGGTATCGTGCTCATCCTCACAAAATCCCTTAGCTTTTCCTTTGCTCATCCTCTCTTTTGTCTCAACAATCTCCTTGTCCGTCTTCTGAGCTTCCCTGATCTTATCCATCAAAGTTGACTGAATCTCCAATGCTACTACATAACCCCTCGGAACTATTTCCAAACATAGCTCACAAAGATCCTCTGCTAACTCCTTGGGTAACTCTCCGGTCATGAGTGTATTGACATGACTCTTGCGGCTCAACGCATCGGCTACTACGTTAGCCTTTCCGCGATGATAATGCAACTTCATATCATAATCCTTAATGAGCTCCAACAATCTCCTTTGCCTGAGATTCAACTCCTTCTGCGTGAAGATATACTTCAAACTCTTGTGATCCGTGTACACCTCACAATGGTTTCCGATGAGAAAATGTCTCCATGTCTTCAACGCATGCACTACGGCTGCTAACTCCAAATCATGGGTAGCATAATTCAACTCATGGGGTTTAAGCTATCGTGAGGCATATGAAACAAATCTTCCCTCCTGCATAAGCACTGCTCCAAGTCCTCGATGAGAAGCATCACAATACACCTGGTAATCCTTGCGTTGGTCTGGAAGAATCAACACTGGAGCTATAACCAAGCGTTTCTTCAACTCCTAAAAACTGGCCTCACATTCCTCAGTCCATTTGAACTTGGTGTCCTTCTTCAACAACTCCGTCATGGGCTTTGCAATCTTCGAGAAATTCTCGATGAACCTACGGTAGTATCCTGCGAGTCCAAGGAAACTCCGGATCTCTCCAACTGACGTGGGTGCTTCCCAATTTGTCACGGTGACAACCTTGGTAGGGTCTACTGCTATTCCTTCTCCGAATATAACATGTCCGAGGAATCCAACTTCCTTCAACCAAAACTCACACTTGTTGAACTTGGCATATAAGTGGTGTTCTTTGAGCTTCCCAAGAACTAAACGCAAATGCTCTTTATGCTCCTCTTCATTCTTCGAGTAGACTAGAATATCATCAATGAACACCACGACGAACTTGTCCAAAAACTCCATAACACCTTGTTCATCATGTTCATAAAATAGGCAGGTGCGTTAGTCAGACCAAATGACATAACGGTATACTCATATAGCCCGTACCTTGTGGTAAAAGCTGTCTTAGGTATATCCTGCTCTCGAATCTTCAGCTGGTGGTACCCTGATCGCAGATCGATCTTGGAAAACACCTTAGCTCCTTGCAGCTGGTCAAACAAATCATTTATCATCGTCAGTGGGTACTTGTTCTTGATCGTTACCTCATTCAACCCTCGATAATCAACAACCATCCTCAGCAATCCATCCTTCTTCTCCACTAGAAGCACTGGTGATCCCCAAGGTGACGAGCTTGGGAGAATATAGCCTTTATCCAGTAACTCCTTAATCTGCTTCTTAATTTCCTCTAAATCCTTAGCGGGCATCCTGTACGGTCTCTTAGATATTGGCCCTGTGCCTGGCAAAAGCTCGATCAAAAACCCAATGTCTCTATCCGGTGGCATCACTACAAAAAAAATACACTTCCGTGATGATACGTGTTTGTCACAGTAGGTCGCATTTTTTGTCATGGATGTACGTCCATGACAAACTTATGACAGAATCAAGATAGTCATACCTGTGCTGTCGTAGAAGTGTTCCATGACATTACCAAAATTAGCATCACGGAAGTGTCCACTTCCATGACGATAAATCGCGCGTCACAGAAGTGCTTTCGTCAAGGGTGACTGACACGTGGCATCCACCGTAACGGAACGCCGTTAAGCTATCGGGTCCGATTTTGGATCCGATAACCCGTTAACAGCCTCGACCAATGGGGATTTTCCACATGTAAAATCATCATTGGCTGGAGGAAACACGTGTCGGCTCACCATTGGGACAGATGTCATCCACTCATTGGACCCAAACCGCCTATGATACACCGACACGTGGCACGGCCCAACAGATGCCCATTCCTGTGAAAAGGCCGGCCCGTTTGACTTGGTCAAAAGGCGGCGGGCCGGCCCACGGCAAGCCTGTTAACGGCCTGTTCGCATATAGCCCATTTACAGCCCGCTATCCCAGGGCCCGTTTACGGCCTATCCGAATTAGGCCCAGTAGCGTCATCTGTGCGGTCCAATATAATTCCAGCCCGTTTTAACTTTTGGCCCATGTATGGCCCATGACGTCTTTCGGCCCATATGAGGCCCTTAGTAACCCTCGGCCCCTTAACGACCCGTGGTAAAACTGGCCCTCATTAACGACCCATTATTCCGTTGGGCCGTTTCCAGCCCATGATATCTTTCGGCCTTCTCAGGGCCCATTTATTCTTGGGCTCATTTCTAGCATTCGGTTACTTACGGCCCGTTACTGTCATTTTCTTCTTCTGGGCCAAATTCAGCCCGTGGTTACAGTCGGCCCGTTTGCGGCCCGTTAATACGTTGGGCCATTTTCATGTCGAAAAAACCCGTTGGGCTGTTTTCATAGAGTTATCAAATATGGCCAATAAATGGCCCGTTATTGTCCACGAATAATATGGCCCATGATTGGCGAAATGATGATACGCCTCATAGAAGGCCGATGGATCCTACGGCCCGTAAAAGGCCCATGGATCGTACGGCCCATAGAAGGCCCATCGATCCTACGGCCCGTATAGAAGGCCAATGGATCCTATGGCCCATAGAAGGCCCATGGATCATATGGCCCGCAGGAGGCCCATGGTTACAACAGTCCGTGTGTTGCCATGATTATTTTGGCCTAGTTTCCAAAAATAGGTTATTGTGGCCACTAGAAAAACACAGAATAAGAACTGCAGTGACTACATGCAAACAACTAAACAAGACAATAAGGAAATACATAAGCAAGCAATTAACGCTAGCCTATTACCGCTATTACACATATTACATCCACTGGGCATCAAAGTTCGCCACCAGTGCAAGTATAGGGAACAAAGCAGCATATTACATACACTGGCCGTCAAAATTGGCCACCAGTGCAAATAAACGCGGCAGCAAAACAAGAGCATAACTGAAACAACTTCATAAGAGCTCGAGAAACGTGGTATCCACCATGCTGGCAATAAGCTTAGCAAGCTTATTAGCTTTGTCCTGTTTGGCGCTAAAATCCTCCAACGCTTGCTGTTGCACCAGAAAGTATGCATCTGAATGCTCCAGGGACTTCCGCAGTCCTTCCGCTTCTTCGTCGCATCGATGTCTTTCAGCTTGTAGTTGAGATTCAAGAAATCGAACTGATTCAGACAGTGAGTTTGAATAGCTTGTGCAAGCGGTAGTGGCCAGTAACTCCAACACTAAACCAAGACAGGACTTTGGGGTTGTCTCACTGTCTTCGAGATAGTCTTCTTTAGCTGTTTTATCAGCTTTGTTGGAGACCAACAAGGATGTGAAACTATCCTGAACCTTATCTGCATTAGAGCATCTCCAACAGCTGCGCAACGCGCGACGCGCTAAAAGCCAGGATACACCGCCGGGAGAGCCAGGTTTTGCGCGCGGAGGCGCGCTGGCTCCAGCGGCCGCCGCAAAATAAAGCGCGCCCGAGCCGCTCTAGCAAGCACGCTATATTTTGTACATAGTTCAAGTCTTCTCCTACAATACATAGTCATAGTACATAGTTCTACGATACAACTAAGCGTACATAGTTCTAGTCTTCTCCTACAATACATAGTCTCACATAGAACTACTACTCGTCATTCTCCGACTCGGACTCTGTCTCGGTGATGTCCTCCTCAGACGTTTGAGCATAGGCGTCAAGGAACCGATCGTCGCGGGAGTCCCAGGACGACGCATCTCCTAGCGCCATGTTGTATTTAGCGACCGCCTTCCGCGTTTGCTTGTCCTCGCGATAGGTGGCTCGCTCCTTCCTCTTCTCCTTCCTCTGCGCCCTCCTCTCGGCGAAGAACTGCTCCTCGTTGATGATATCTTGTGGGAAGTGTTGCCTCCACAGCGCCATGGCTTCCTCGTCCATCTCGGCCAGGCTGAGACGGCGCTCCCGCCTCTGGTTTTTGCGCCGATCCTCATCGGTGATAAGCCGCGGGAAAGGAGCCAAATCATGTGCCCGCTCTGGCGTCGCCACGTCGATGATGTTCATGTCCCAACGAGGCCGCCGAAGGCGCCACGCCGCAGCGTCGTACGCGCGGGCGCCGTCCTGGGCGGTGTCGAAGGTTTCGAGGCCGAGGCGCACGCCGCCGCCCAACCGGATCGAGGCGGAGTAGGTGCCGGACGGACGCACGCGGACGCCGCGGAAGCCCGAACCTCCCCGGCGGCGAGGCGGCATGGTGGCGCGGTGGTGTCGTGTCGGCGGCGGGGAAAGAAAGCGCTAGAGCGAGCGAAAGAGAGCGGCAGAGACGCTGAAATTTATAGGCGCGCTGGATGCGGTGCGCCAAATCTAGCGCGCAAGCTACCGCCTTTTCCCGCGCGCACGTGAACGATTCCCGCGCGCGCTAGTTTCCCGCCGCCGCTGGAGCACGCAAAAACGTCCCGCGCGTGCTAAAAGCTCAGTTAACCACGCGCGCGCGCCTTTTGGCCGGCTGTTGGAGATGCTCTTACTTCCTTTACCATTGCTTAATAAGGCACTCTTCCCCAATATTCTGTCAGCATTCTAAAAGAAGAAACAAGTAGACACATAACAGTTTAGCATGTACTAGTATATGAAACTCATTTCGGTGAACCAGTTCATTAGTAAGGTGGACAGGATTAAACTACCAAGTCTTCTATTGCCAAGTACTAGTACATAATAAAAGCATCAAACAAACATATATCTATGTCCTATGGTCACTGCATTGTCTTGCCAAATCAAAAGAGAGACACGGTTCAAATCATGTCAGTTCAAGACAAAGCAGCAGTGAAAGAATACAAAGCGTGGGAAACTACACGGCACAACAAGATTTCAGATGGGTACCACGGGTCTACATGTACAACAACACTACTGGCTCTGTTGTGATGCTAGTAATGTGCATGATATGAGAAGTCAACTGTATACACAATTGAAATTGAAATCAACAGAGCTATTGATAAGAGCAAGCCTGTTAAAGAAACATGCGTGAACATACCTGCTGTGCCATTGAAGTTTCGATTGGATCATTCAATTTAAAAATAAGTTTGTATGAGTAAATACAGTGATACAAGAGCAAAGCAGTATGCATGATAGCAATCATAGTTAAAAAAAGGCGCGCCTAAGCGAGCGCTTAAGCGCGCCTAGGCTCTAGGCGTTGGCGAAACACATTGCGCATAACTATGCTTAATCTGTGCATAACTGCGCATAAGGATGCGCTTTGGTCAGTAAAGCGCAAGGCGGTGGCAAAACACACAATTAATGCCTAGCGCTTTTTTGAACTATGATAGCAATGGAATCTTAAATTAGAACAGTTGTTCTTCAGGTTTAGGCACTTGTTCTACATGAACAGAGTATAGTAAGACGCAAGAATATAGTACTTAAAAATAGAAAATGAGCTCATAGACCTTACCACATTCTTGGTTCGGGACCAGTACAGAACAAGGCGTTCCCAGTCATCGTCCAGTAAATGTGTCTCAGGAGAACGTAAGGGAATTTGATGAGTTTCTTTGCCAGTGAAGTACGTTTTCTTCAGGTAATTCTGTTACTGCCACCAAGCATTCTTGAAGATAGCAGAGGTATTAGCACAGGTTACCTCATCCTGAGTTTCCAAATCGGTCCTTCTCTATAGAGAAAAATGGGAAAATTTGCTGTATTATAACCATCATGGAGGTAGGATGTATGGGACAAAGCAAAGTAATTGCCATGAATAACATTACTTACACATAACTCCTAGACAAACACCTGCAACTGGCATTTTGCTTCATCTTCAGTATAATATTTCCAAGATGGGAAGATACGCACATACGATTTAACAACATCAAATGCGATAGATGCTAAACTACGACTAGCTGGTTGTGCTTCCTCCACAGGAATAGGCGTACTAACTGGTGGAGTTGGGGTTCGCCGTGGTAGTACTGGACCTTTGGGCACTGGAGCTGCCTTACTAACTGCTCTTGTTTGGGAGCTCTGTGGTGGAGATGGTGCTGTGTCAACAGGAACTGGGTTACTATCTGCTGGGGTTGGGGTCAGATTGGGTGAAGCTGGTTCTCTGTCCATCGCAGTAGGGGTACAATCTGCGAGAGTTTGGGTTATGTGTGGTAGGGCTGGTTCTCGTGCATGTACAAACATTGTATGAGAGACAGATGCAATAGATAGTGTGGAAAAAAGAGGGCATGAAATAGTTGACATGTATATTGTTTAACTAAAATAGATAGCATGACATAATTTCACATATATGATGTCTATCTAAACTGGATAGCATAGCATAACATAATTCAAATATATGATGAATAACTAAACAGTATCGCATGACATAATTCACCTACATGTTATCTAAGTAATCAGGATCGCATCTTTTAATTCACATATGTGATTTATATGCTAAACAGAGGGCATTAGATATGATGTCTGAACTAAGAACATGGTGTTGAATATTGTGTATATGATGTCTAATCTATGCAATGCAAGACACCATATGCATGATATGAGCAGTATAACTGTGCCAAGTTAGAGCATACACCTCGGTGGGGGAATAGGACTGGTCATCTGTCTCTGAATCCATCTCCGAGGAGCTATCGGGACCCAACAAGAGATCTTCTTCGACAGGTAGCACTGTCTGCGCTGAAGGCCTTGTTTTCACTCCAGATTTTTCAATCTCCCACCCAAATGGCTGATTCACAGGAAGATTAGTTTAATGTACAAACATTGTCGACAAATGGAAATGTAATGAAGAAAAGGATGGGCAAGATATCATTCAAATATATGATGCCTGGTTAAACAGGATGGCATTGCACATTTCATGTATATTATGGCTGGCTAAAAGACATGAGACTGCACAATTCCCATATATGATATAGAAACTAAACAAGTGGCATTACAGAACATGTCTATACTAAGCAGATGACATATATGATGTCAAAAGTAAGCACTGCAAGGTAACATATGCATGAACATCATCATGCCAAGGTAGAGCAAACACCTTGGGGGGCAAATAGGAGTGGTCAGCGGTGTCTGAATCCGCCTCAGAACAGATATCTTCCTCTGGATTACAATCTGGAGAGGGGTGGGGAGGGTTTGCCATTGAAACCACCATGGAGCGATGTCTGCATGACATTGTATTGCCGCGCAAAACTCTCCTCTTTTTCTCTACATGTTCAGCATGACTGTGTACAATATCTGACATGCATACGAAAAGAATATGGTGAGATTATGTAAGGAGAGCATGCAGAAATTTAGAGTGATGGTAACAACCAGTGGATGGATCCAAAAATAATGATAGCAAGCTAATGATTGCTTTAATTTAATAAAAAGACAGATGATAGGAAAAACACCGGAATAGGATAGGAATGCACATGGTAAACAGAGCATTTGTAAACATAGGATTTGTGTCAACTTGAGTGTTTGGTTTACAGGAATTGGAAGAGTAGAGGAATGCAAAGAAACATGGCCAAAATAAAGTGAAACCATATGAAAGCGTGTACAGTTAGAATGTTATTCTGCCCTAATGCACTTGGTCTTGTTTTCATGCATAGGATTTTGAAAAGTAGGTCTAGGTGGATGTTTTGCTTCATTCCTTTCAACAAAATGCATGAATAATTGAATAGTAGAGTGCCATTGGAAAATTCCCTATTGCTATGTTTTTCCGTTGAACCAAAATAGCCCTAATGGATCGACATGAATGTATAGTAATAAGTGGTGCAACAAGTTTACAACCTCTTTGCCGTAGCCGTGTCGACCTCAGCATCATTGGTTGGTCGCTGAAGCAGTTGAGGCAGAGGTGGCTGTCGGAGGTGTGTAGGAAGATCTGAGGAATCTGTAGACGGCGTCCAGGGCACTGCTCTGTTGTGATGGATCGTTTTGTCGTTGGAGCAGCCCCGGTGAGCCGTAAGACGTCAAGATTGAAGCAGCACAAGACAGACATCGTCAATCTCAAGTGGGATTCTAATAGCATCTCCAATAGATGATGTAAAATAGATGTAAAATTTACATCACCAAAAACCACCTGAGTACAACAGATGAGGTAAAAACTGTTGACTCTAAACTTAACTGTCGAAACTGAAATTTACTGTGGAATCTGAATGTTACTGTCGAAACTGAACGCGATGGTAGCAGAGAGGCACTTGACATGTAGTTTAGGGAGGGCCTGCAGTTCATCTTCAACCTGCACCCCCCTGAGCCGCCAGCCACCACCGGCCGAACCGCCGGCCCCAGCGCCGCCTCGCAGCCCCGAAACAACTCCCCACCGCCGGTCTGCCGCTGCCTCGGCCAGCCCTATAGGCCCCCCGCCCCCCGCCCCCACCCTGAACCCTAAGATAGATAGTGGGGTACCTCTCCGGCGAGCCCCCGTCCCCGTTGCGGGTGGTTCTTCCTTAACTCCGGCGAGCCCCCCATCCCCTGAAAATCGACTGACCCAAAAGTCGATTCAGTCGACTGAAGTGTAGCTAAATAGGAGCAGAGCAGCAGCATGAGCGAGGGGGAGAGCAGCAGCAGCGCGAGCGAGCGAGAGCCGGAGCAGCAGCAGCTGGGCGAGCGAGCGATCGAGCGAGAGCCGGAGCAGCAGCAGCGCGAGCGAGCGAGAGCCGGAGCAGCAGTAGATCCGGCTGGTATGGACGCCGCCACCGAAGGGGCCTCGCACTGGGGGAGAGCCGCCGTTGAGATGTCGCCCGCGGCGCCGGCTTCAAGGTAGCCGCTCCATGGGGGTGCGGGATGGAGCACCATCGGCGCCGGGAGGTCGAGCTAAGGAGAAGGTGCGATGCGATGAGTGTACAACCTCTTTGGTGGCGTCGAGTAGGCCTCGGCTTCGTCAGAGGAGTCAGTGAGGATGCTGCGGTTCCGGTGGAGTAGGTTAAGGCGACGCTGTGGGGATGGAGTAGCCGCGATAGACGAGGCGATCGTCGGAGCAGCTCCTTGGAGGTGGAGGACGGGGCGGCTGAACCGGCGGGACGACGAGATGGACGACGGATCCTCATCCTGGGAGGTGGACGAGGGACGTCGAGCTGTTGCGGTGGACGACGTCGTCGGGGAAGAGGCTCCGGCTGGGCAGCGGTGAGGTGGCGGACGGAGGAGGGTGGGGTTTCGCGGCTGGAGCGGAGAGGTTATGGCGGCCTCGGATTTCGAATGGCAAAAAGGAGGCGATGGGAGGGGCGAACCATGACTTAGGGATGCGCTTGTCCAGAATGTAGGGTGTGTTACAAAAGTACCCCGCACCGATTTGAACTAGCGGCCCTTTCGGCTCAGGGTTAGAAGGGGGATTTCGCGTGTCGGGATTTGGCAGCTGGAGGGAGTTTTCGCGCGCATTGTAATTTCAGGATAGCAAGGCGCGGGTTGTGAAGGCGCCAATTTTGGGAGCACGATATCTGAATTTTCGGGATATAATAAGGCGCGGGTTGAATTTTAGGGACAAGCCTAACGTGTAATATTGTACTTGTACGTACTAAATCAATTCGCACTTCCCTCAACCAAAAAGAAAATGAAAAAAATAAAACTATTCACACCAAAGAAAGAGAGAGTCTTGCCCCGTTTTACTATAAAAATGCTATTTAAAGCTACTCATACCTCGTCTTGGCATATCACTGACATGTGGGACCGGAGTTTGAGCAAACCGATCTCAATTGACGGCAAAATGGCCAACCCGCCGTTCCTTGAGAGAGACGAGGAGCGAGAACACACAGACGGGCTCGCACGGAGGCCAAGATATATTCGAGCATGGTTGATCGATATCATCATTACATGTTGGGCTGCCGTTTTCCGCCCTTCTCCGGAATAAGTGTGTACTTTATCAAAGATTAAGAAAAATAAGAGTACAGAGGCTCCACCATGCGGTTCTAGTAGTAGTACTACTCATACTACTAAACCTTGCGCTTGGCTCTTCGCATCTTCGTGAAGTCGAACAATGATGGTACTCCGCATGTTCGGTACTACAGTGTATGCCTCTGGCAATCTGACACCGAATGAACTGATGCATGTCCACCGCTTGGGCGAGGTACGTTGCATTAGTCAAAAGGCCTAAGCGAGCTTCACCTAGTCCTGCAAGCTTCTCCTCGTTTTGCGAGTTGACGGGACACACCAACAAGTAGTGCTAGTCCATACTCCCTCCTTTCCGGTTAATATGGCTTAATCTTTTTTGCGGGTAAATGAGAGAGCTTTATTCATATATAAGCATTCTTAGGACAATCAGCCAAGACACTGGTCACTAGGAAGCGAGGTACCCCGCAAAAAAAGTAAGAAGTGAGGTGTTTCATCAAGCCAGCTCTCGGCCACATTCAAAGTGCAGCAAGCACGGTTCGCACAAAGATGCGCCGCAAGGTTTGCTGACCTGTTTACATGCTGAATAACAAAAAAGAGAGGAAATATTACCGAGCGCTCCTATTTGTAACAGGATATGAGCCAGAATTAAGCGAGAATTGTGGCGAGTGTTCCATGCAATCAACTTCCATTATCACATGCGAGAACCCTCGAAGAGAACCAAATGTGTTGAAGATTGCTTTATCACATTTTAAAAATATAATAAGAGTGCAGACGCTCCTCCATCCGGTTCCTAGTACTAGTATAGTACCTCTATAGACTATAGTAGTAGTACTAGTAAACTTTGCGCTTGGTTGTTCGCCTCTTCGGAAAGTGCAACAATAATAGTACTAGTATAGTGTATGCTTTTGGCAATCTGACACCGAATTAACTGTTGCACGTCCACCGCCTGAGCGAAGGACAGCTTGCATTAGTCAAAAGTTTCTCCTTGTCCTGCGAGCCACCGCGCGCAAGCTTCTCCCGTCCTGCGAGCTTCTCCTCGTTCGGCAAGTTGACGGGACACAGCAAAGTAATGCTAGTCCATACTGCCTCCTCTCCGTTTAATATGGCTTAATTTCAAACGAGATAAATACACTGTCTGTCACTGTATATTTGTAAAAATACGGTCAGTGGACTTCATATACGCTCATTGCGCTCAATATATACATTTTCCGGTGTTTATACGGTCACTAGCTCACCCTGGCTGAGTATGTGTGTGCATGCACGTGTAGGTTGAGCACTTGAGCATGACCGTGTGTGTTCCATCGTGTGCTCGGACATGCATGCATTAGGGCGTCGCGCGCGTTTTTGCGTCCATGTGTACGTGTGACTATTGCATACACGTAGGGGGAGTACGTGTAGGGGCCACTAAAGGAGCAGTCAAATCACACAGTAAGTTAGTCGGAAGAAGCAACCATCATTTCACTCTTCAATGACACGTACGCAATATAAAATGGTTGATATGGAGAGAAAAAGGAAACCACTATATATACACTAGCAGGAGCCTAAGCTACCAGCCTGCTTGCTTGGGTTGCTCTCTCCACACCGCTGGTCACATATCCGGCCTGATCCCACAGCTGGGGGAAGGGAACAATGTTCTGCGTAGACGCGGTCGACATCGGCGAGGGAGAAAATCCACAGTCGGTGCGTCCCAATCGGGGGTCACCGTGGTATGGGCCGATGCCGCGTCCCAACCGCCCTTCTAGCTACAGCCCGACGTCCCACGTAGCCCATCTTCCTTTTGGAGCTGGCTTGCTCCACTGCCGCAGCTCCCCACGTAGCTCCATCTCCATGTCGATCTTTCTCTACTTCTACCGGCTTCTACTTGTGATGAGTTTATGTCTCATGAACTAGTGCCAGTACTATTATTCTAATCACACTTCTTCAATATCTTTGCCATCAGGGATGCTCAGCTCGATTTTAGTGGAACTGCAAAAAAGCATTGTATGATCCGAGGGTGCCAGCCGTCTTTCCTTCGACAGGTTCTATCTGGCCAGGAAATTAAATCCTGTTTAGGGTTTAGGGTTTGAGTCGTAGTGACCCCATCAGTAGTTTTTCTTTCGTACACGCTCTCACAACTTTTATCTTTAGTTGTGAAGTAAATATTGGCTATGATCTGTGAATCATTGAGATGCATCAGCATGCATGTGAGTTTTCCTTTGTATTTGATGGAATGTTGTAACGGGGCAACCTTGGAGTAGGAATGAAAATGGAGTGGAAAGTTTCCGGTTTTCCGGAGAAAAAATGGAAACGGAGAGAAACCAATGTTTCGTTTCGTTGGATCGCGCCATCGAGCAAAACCAACGTTTAAATCATGTCTGTCGCGTTCGTGTCTCACCCTCCTCCACGGCTCGACCCCACACGGTCGCTCGGCATGCCACTCACCGCAAACCGAGTATACGATAACTTCCCCGCCTACTTGTCGATGGATCACCCCATGGAGTACTAGTACTACTGGAAGAGATTGACGAGTTGGGTAGGACAGCTAGTTGTAGCACGGACTCCCAAGAACTTTTTACATGCATGTTGTGGCCGGCTATTGCGACCTTTGAACGCGGAGCAATCGCGTGCACCAGGAAGCGGGGCGCGCGACGCTCTCTCGGCCGGCGCGCCGCTTCAATGCCGGCGCCAGTGAGAGGTCGCGTCCGGTCTGGCCGGGCATGAATGCGGCACTGACCGTTTCAGGCGGGAAGCACGCGCAGGTGATGAAGAGGGTTCGGGTTGGTCAGGAGCAGCCGTGGCAGCGGTCTGGATACCCACAAACAAGAGATGATGTACGTTAATATTGCCGCGTATATAATTAACAACATAAATAATGTGCCGGTTGGATAAATATGCTTGGATGGAGAAGGAAATGGAATTTTACGTAAACACGGATATGCATGTCTGTGTCTATGTGTGTGTGCGCGACGACTCTCGCGACCTGGAAGCGGGGGCGTGTTTTTGATCGAGTTTTCTTTCTTGGTACGTTAAAAAATTGTCCGCCAGTTTTCATTTCTTTTTTCCGGGAACGCGCGTATTCTACTTAAAACCACTGCTATGGAGAGATTGTTTTACTCCATTATAGCCTCTTGTTTGATAGAGTTTCTCGCGTCTCGCTCTCTCACCCTCTCCATATTAAAACAAGATGACAGTGTCCACACTATCTCTCTCCTCACCGGTGGTCACAGATCCGGCCGAATCCCGTCCGCTGCGGGAGGTGAGGAGGTCCAGCGTTGACATTGTCGCCGTCGGTGATGGAGGAAGCCGATGCGCACCGTCCTCTCGGAGCCGGCGCTGGCGCGGACGAAGGTCCTCTGCGCCCTTGTTCGCTGCCATCGTGTGGGCAGATCCCGCCCGCCTGCCTAAGCGACATCTTCCCCACCTGAGGTATAACTTCTTGTACTGGTCCAGCTCCCCAGGTCGCTGCATGCGGGTTTTCTTCTATGCGACTACTCCCCAGCTCCCCATGTATAGTAACTAGGGTTCGTCGGCTGGTCCAACATCACCTACTATTATAGAGGAAATGCCACTCGAAAAGTTGTCCCGATTTATGCCTCGGTGGAGGTATACATTTTGTTTCGACAAAAAGTACATGGTGGTTGTGCGGTCATTGTCCATATGCTCCTATTGCTGCTGCTAATCTAATACTATCACTGGTTAAATGAAGAAATGCTTTTTTTCTCAGGTATCCTGGTTTAGTTCCCATCAAGATAATCATGATGCTTCTATTTGTTGGTGTACTTTTCATAATTCTTATTGATAATTGAGATGTCATTGTTAATCTTGTAAAACAAAGTAACAACACTATATCCCTTTTTTATATTTTTGGAAACAGCGATGCGTATCTCCATACCCGGGAATGTCTTCCTCAATTTTAGTGGAACTGCACAAAATTGGATGGCCATTGTTGGTTCCGCCTCACTGTCCTTTGCCACGTGGTCCTTCCTTCCTTGAGCTTGACTACTGAGAAGAAACAGACCACAGTGAGGATTTGTCGAACTTCATAGGTGCCTCACCCAAACTTGATGCCAAATGGATGATGCATCACCACGATGACCTATCGATGCTCATGATTGCGCCTCATGGTTGCGTCGGCTGGTGAAGCTGATTGATTTTCAATGAAAAACAAACTGTCTTCATTCAGTGCTCTTTGCTTGTTACCCACAAAGATGATATCCTTCGTCAGTTCACCTTGGCCGCGTTGGAGACGCAGTCGTCTTTCACGTTGGTGCAATTTTATCACACAATTGGCTATGAACCAAATGTTTCCTCGAAGAAGGATCGACGTTGGTACTAAGAGCATATGTTTTGTATTGATTTCTAAGCCTTCTCACAACTTTGTCTCCAGCTCCCCTGTAATTTTATTTGTCCAGCTATTAACTTTGATTAAAAAAATGGTGTGGACTAAAAACCCGGATGGACGTAGTAGCCCTCCATTTTTATTTACTCCGCATATTAGATTTGACTGAAGTCAAACTTTGTAAAGTTTGACCAAGTTTAGGCTGAACACAACAAACCATAATTATTAGAGAGGGCAAATTGTACATGCTCTCAAACCTTTCCAATAATTCAAATTAAAATTCTTTATTTGTACACACTCTCACAAATTTCCGATAATTTGGCGCATGTGTGGTTGTTCACTTAAGGGAGGGTAGTGTACCGCACGTGAAGGACAGGAAGTGCGACCAGGACGCGTGGATCGTTAGTTCATCGGAAGTACTCCCTCCGTTCCTAAATATTTGTCGTTCAAGTGGTTTGCAATGGACTACCACATACGGATGTATATAGACATTTTTACAGTGTAGATTCACTCATTTTGCTCCGTATGTAGTCATTTGTTGAAATCTCTAGAAAGACAAATATTTAGGAATAGAGGGAGTAGTAGTTTTCTTCACTGATACGTTAAATAAAGAGTTTCGTTTCGTACTTACACAATTTAAAACGATTGTTATGGAGAGAATAAGAAAACCACTCCACTATATATTAGTCGTATACACGAGTACTATATGGACGCAGCTTCATTGACTTTAGTGCACCTGCCTTTGGGTTTATGACAGGTGGGCCCAAAATGTGGTTGGCCCACCTATCATACAGCCAAAAGCAGGTGCAGTTAAGGCACCGGAGCTCAGTCCGTACTATAGTATATATATAAGCTGGAGCCTCAACGCTTGTTCGCTAGGGTTTGCACTCTCCACACTCTCGCCGCACTACATATATATATATACACGTTGGAGGCTCAGCGTTCCTTTGCTAGGGTTTGCTATATTCACTGTCTCTCACCTTCTTCACCAGATATAAACAAGACTGCGTTGTGGCCTCTGTCTCTCTCACACCCCACACAGACAGCTGGCGAAGGAGGCGTCCGGATCCCGTCGCATCGGGAAGGGGAGGAGGTGCAGCGTTCACTCTATCGCCTTCGGCGAGGGAGGCAATCCACTGTCGGCTGCGCTTTTCTCTTTCACCCAGCGCCTGTGCGGGAGGGCCACCGACCCCTTCTTCCTCGCTGTCGTACGTAGTGTGAGCAGATCCGACCTCCCGCCGCACGCCTTGCCACATCCCGACGACCCTAAGGTATAAGTTTCTTTGAAACCGTCATTGGTCTAGCTGCATGCTGATCTTTTTTGATTCTGTAGTCGAATCTAGGTCTTGGTTCAAAGAGGAAAGAAGGGTGCGGTGGGGTGGAGCATGAATCTAGGACGTGGTTCAATGAGGAAAGGAGGGAGGGAAAGTAGTATAGACTAGCTATCCAGCCGCTTTGTTGGTCGAAAAGGGAAAAAGGGGGTAACCCAGTACACACATCTGTAAGGAACCCAACTCTTTGTTGAAAAGGGAAAGAAACTGGGGGTCGGGTAGTTTGTGCAGGACTAGATTTGCTGCCCTCACATCGGAAAAAGTTTCAAAGAGAACAAATATGGGACCAACGCAGATATGCTGCTTGGCTACATACTCTGCATCACCCATTTATACGTGTGGACGCACATGGTGCTGGCATGTCCCATGTCCCATCCACATGATCGTGCAGTGTGTTTTGAGATGTTGTGCTACTTGTATTGGTACTGTTTTAAGTAAATGTTGAATTGAAGCTATTGTATTTTAAGCAATGCCACTCTGAAAATTAAATACTGAACTATTTTAAGAGAATTTCTCTGTTAATATGAATCAATGCAACCGTTTTAGAAATGCTACTGTCCTATACTTTGTTTTCCATCAAGATAAGGTAGATGCTTCTTTTTGTGGCCACATGTTTCATCCTCCTTTATTGGCAGTAATTGTTTCCTTTTTTGCCTCTGTTAAATCAGGGATATCTATTCAACTTGTTGCTATAGCAAACTTAAATGTCTCACCGGCGACTTTACTTGATTTCAGAGTAACTGCACAAAACGAGATTGGATTTCCTATTCGTGTTGGCAGATTCGTACGTGATCTTGTGTGCGTCATGACAGGTTGGTACTTGCCTTCATCCACATGATCGTGCAATGTGTCTTGAGATGTTGTGCTGCTTGTCTTGGTACTGTTTTAAATAAATGTTGAATTGAAGATATTGTATTGTTGTCTTTTCCATTAAGTAGTGAACAAAAATGGGACCAACCCAGACATTATGCTTGTTGCTTTGTTACAACAAACTCTGCATCACCCCCTTTATAAGTAGATGGAAGCACATGTTGTTGTTGCGCCCACTCTCCCCTGGAACTGTTTATGCCTTTTGTTAATCTAATGCCACTGGTAAAATTAAGCAATGCCACTCTTAGAATTAACCACTGAATCTTATTTCAAAACTGCAACACTTGTTAGGGATTGGCGGGATTACCATTTTTGTGGCCGCATGTTTCATCCTCCTTTATTGTCCAGTAATTGATTCCTTTTTTGCCTCTGTTAAAACAGGGATATCCATTCAACTTGTTGCTATTGCGACATTTTGCTTCGCTTAATTTTGGTCGAACTGCACAAAATGAGACCGGATTTCCATATATGTGTTGAGATCTCTTTTAGATCCACCTCAGGCGTTGTTTCAAATCCTGGTCTTGAAAGGTCAGTACCTACTTTCCTCAGAATTAACTATTGAATCTTAGTTCAAAACTGCAAGACTTGTTAGGGATCGGCGGGAGTACCATTTCTGTTAGGGATCGGCCGGAGTACATGTTTAAGAAATGTATTGTTCAGATAAGGTCTCTGTTATTATATATCAGTTGCAGTGTTTTACAAATGGTACTATCCTGCTTTGTAGTTCTTTCTACATGTTTAACCAAGGTATTGTTCAGATAATGTCTCTGTTAAAATGAATCAGTCGCATTGTTTTAGGAATGATACTTTTCTTCTTTGTCCTTCTTTATACATGTTGAAACAAGGCATTGTTAAGATAATGTCTCAGTTACTATGAATGAATCACACTAATTGAAAATTGCTACTCTCCTGCTTTGTTTCCCATTAAGATAAGGTAGATCAGTAGATGTTTTTCTTCTGGGAGTACAAGTCATCAACCGTTATTTCTCAGTAATTGTTTCCCTTATACCTTTTGTTGCTTATAGGGATATCAAAATTAAAGCTCGGTTTTATTCCGACTTTGATTTTAGTTGAACTGCATAAAAGGAGCCAATGTGTCTAAGGCAAACTGCTGCATTAGTGGGTCCAGTTGGTCTTACCACTTTGCAGAAAGAAGCAGTCACTGTTTGCGCTACATTACACAAGGAATGATCGAGAAGCTTTACATAGTATTAGTAGACGCTGGTGACATGACTAGTCTGCAGAGATGGCTGCTTTACTTGTGGTTCGGAGGAACACTGGGCAAACAAGTGCCCAAAGAAGTACCAAGAAGCCAGGACAAGACTCCAAGTATGTCAATGTCACTCTAAGCAACAATGATGGGGCATCTGGGTATGGTAATCTGTTTACTGTACTTTCAGTTTGTTAGTCCATCGATTGGTGGGTTGACACTATGGCCAATATTCATGTGTGTGCTTATGTGTCTTTGTTTTCTGGCAGCATATAAATACGAAATCCACAGGGATGCTCAGCTTGATTTTAGTGGAATTGCACAAAATATTCAGATGGTTCGTGTCCTCCTTAATAATACTTCATCATGCACAATACATCGAATGGTTCTCTAATCATTCGTCGTCACCTTGAGCCACCGGACTATCAGATGACAAACTGATGACAAACCCTACCCGTTCCACAATCATAGGCATTACATATTTTGAATGGGAAAAGCTTGTCAAAGTTGACATTAGTTTAATATATTGGAATTGGAAAACCTTGTCAATTTTTGCTGATTGATGTTAGCCAGAAGACATGCATTTGATATTTTCGAGTGGGACGCCCTTTGCTGTGAGCAATGTCGATCGTTTTTTCCTAGTCCTGTCTTCAGTTCAGAAGTAAATATTTACTCTGCTGAGATGCATAGTCACATGAATGTTGACTTATGTAAGATATTTTAAGAGTTTGTTCTGAATACTGTCTATGTAATCCAGGCCTTGAGTTTGATTGCAAAGTTGAGCTTGGAATGTTGTGGCATGCGGCATCACGAGCTGTTCACCGTGCCTCCTGAGAATAATGCTTCGTATCGTTTTGCATGTCGATCTAATGCCAGTGATTTGCTTGTTAGGAAGATCATCCTCTTCTGTTGTTTCCGTGCTTAAGAAGTACATCGTCTTATGTTTCATTCATAGCCTATACGACAAGTCGGGTAGGTTAGACGTGAAACCATATGATCTTTCGACCAACTCATCATCTTTTGCCGTGATTGGATTGTCGTTTTCCAACCAAAACCATTTGTAAAACTGAAGCTTGTAAATAAAAGCAGATGGTCTTGGGCGAAGCGCTTGGTTGGTCGATTTCGACTAGTAAAATATACACCGGTCTCTCAAATTACACGCGTAACCCGCTAGTTTTACTTACAGACCTCGGGCCCTCGGTTTCATTACGCTTGTATTTTACGCGTTGTTTCCGATGACGAGTAAATTACACTTGTATCTTAATACAGTTGTGAAATAAACCAGTGCTCCCAAGCGCGGCCTTACCGTTTCATGTCGTCTCAGTCCCTCTCCGTCGTCCTTCGAGTTGTTGCGCTCGCCGTGGCGCCGAGCATTGTTAACATGGTCAATGAACATGAGGATTCAGGAGATGACTTTAGTTTGACTGGTTGATAGTAGGGACCCACTAGGGCCATAGCCGTACGTATGCAAGTGCCTCCTTATTATGTACAACTATATTTTTTTTGCTTCCTCCTGGTTTCCTGACATCACGGTCCCACACCATTGTCAACCTATGTAGTCAATGAACGAGAGAATTGCACAAGGTGCGGCCGACAGCTGGGACCAAGCAGCTCGAGCAGTATTTGTGTTTTTGAGGCGTGAGCAATGCAGAGTTTTTCTTGGCGATGTTTTCGTTGTTGTTCAGAGGAGAGCAGGGTATTAACTGGGCGGGCTGTGGCACGTCTAGCCCAGTCCAGATATTAATTTATTTCAAGATGAAAAATGGCTAGCCCAGCTATACATTTTTTTGAGGAATACCCAGGCAAGGTCAACTTGTTATTCTCCGCCCAGCTGGGCTGCAAATCTTTCCTAGGAGGGATGCATTAGGCTTAACAGGAAAATGGGCTTTAAAAAATAGTAAATGGGATGTAATTGTAAAAACTGGGCAGTAACTATAAAAAATACACCAAGCACGGAATTAGTTTATAAAATATTATTTATGGATTTTGAAAATCTTAATTTTTAATTGTTGCACGCGCAATGTTTTGTTAGATTTTTACGTAATACAAACTTATATTTAATCTGACTAGAAATTTCGGGATAAAAATATTTCGGATCCCATCAAAATGTGGGAAATTTTATTGAATTCTGTCTTGAACGGTTGGTTGAAAATTATTAATCGTTGTGCTAGCTAGAAAATGGGATGTACTTTTAACAAACTGTAAATGGGTTGTAGTAAATTCCATTAGAGTTCAAAAATGGGTTGTACATTCTTACAAATCTCAAATGGGCTGTAAGTTCTCTCCCACACACTTGTGGGCCTACTAAGTTGACGCGTCCCCTAAAAAAAGAAGGTGACGCGTATGCAAGGCTTTGTCAACTTATTATAGTCAACACAAGGTTCTAGCAGCAGTGGCCGTTGGATGTTCATCCAACGGATGCCGTGCTTCTTCTTCAATCTCGGATATTCTAGCTTCACCCGCCCAAAAATGATTCCTCCCCCTGACATCTGGGGCGCACCGTTTCGGAAGCTGACCTATGGGCCTACTAAGTTGACGCGTACCAAGGGCTTTGTCAACTTAGTCAATATGAACGATTCTAACTGCAGTGACCGTACGATGTCCATCCAACGGCCGTAGTGCTTCTTCAACCTCTGGTCATCTTGCTCCAGCCACCCAAAGGAGCACCGGTCGTGCCGCGTGCTCCTGCCTCCCGTGGCCGGCTGTGATGCCGTGGAGGCCTTACCGCCCCCTACTACTCCCACCGCTGGCCAGGCCATCCCTCTACTCACCCACACCCCATGTTATTCCACGATGACGGCGGCCTCACACCGCAGCCGAACCAGTGAACCCTCGTACTCCTCTCTGCGCGGGCTTCCACTGCCGCGTCTTCCCCGGCTCCGCGTCGTCCCCTCCCTAGGCCTCGCCGTCATCCACCGCCCTGGTGCTCTTGGCGCGGCGTGGTCAACGTGGTCAAGGAACGGCTTCCATCGGACGTGGACTGTACGTGGAGAGGCTGACAGCTGGGTCCACGGCCGCAGCAAGGAAGTGCCTCCTTATTACGCGCAAAATAATGATTCCTCCACCTGACAGCAGGGACCCACCGGACGGGCCACCGTATTTTGCGAAAAAAATGTTTGCCCCCTGACTGCTGGGACCCACCGGACGGGCCACCGTATTGCGCGAAAAAACTTTCCCCCCGTTGTCAGCTCGGACCCACCGGAAGTGCCTCCTTATTACGCACAAAAAAATGAATACTCCCCCTGCTGGTTGGGACCCACCTTCGTGGGAGGCTGACTTGTGGGCCTACTAAGTTGACGGGGACAGAGTGCTTTGTCAACTTAGTCGATATGAATGATTCTAGCTCCAGTGACCGTACGATGTCCATCCAACGGCCGTAGTGCTTCTTCAACCTCTGGTCTTGTTGCTCCAGCCGCCCAAAGCAGCGCCGGTCGTGCCGCATGCTCCTACCTCCCGTGGCCGGCTGTGCTGCCACGGAGGCCTCACCGCCCCTACTATTCCCACCGCTGGCCAGGCCCTGCGGTGACGGCAGCCTCACACCGCAACCGAACCAGTGAACCCTCGTACTCCTCTCCGCGCGGGCTTCCACTGCCGCGTCTTCCCCGGCTCCGCGTCGTCCCCTTCCTAGGCCTCGCCGTCGTCCACCGCCCTGGTGCTCTCGGCGCGGCGTGGTCAACGTGGTCAAGGAACGGCTTCCATCGGACGTGGACTGTACGTGGAGAGGCTGACAGCTGGGCCCACGGCCGCAGCAAGGAAGTGCCTCCTTGTTACGCGCAAAATAATTATTCCTCCACCTGACAGCGGGGACCCACCGGACGGGCCACCTATTTTCGAGAAAAAAACATTCCCCCCTGACTGCTGGGACCCACCAGCTACATCTTCGCACGCAAGGAAGTGCGTCCGGGCAAAAAACAAAAAAAAACGATTCGCCCCCCTGACTGCTGGGACCCACCAGCTACATCTTCGCAGGCAAGGAAGTGCCTGACAGTCGGGACCCACCTGGTCGAAGCGTACGTAGCGTTGTCATTCTGGTCGCGAACGTGTACGTACATACTAGTCGATGTAGAGGCGTGCACGTGTCGTAGTAGAGGCGCGCGCGTAGCATGTACACGTACGTACAACGGCCAGGGTGCAAGAAAGTAAATACGGCCGCGTACGTACATACGGGCGGGGTCTCGAATGCCTACTCGCGCGTACGTACGGCCATGGCTCGTGTACATGGCTGGGTCGGAACGCAGAAACAGCGTCGTCGTCGTGTTCATGGGGAGCCAACCGGCTGGGTCGGAACAGAATGCGTCGTCGTGTTCATCGGGAGGGCTTGGACGGAACAGCCGATGGAAACGAGGCCTGGCGTACCGCAGAACGGAGAAAACGGCCTTGTGTTCGACCGGCCACGTTCGAAACGGGATCCTGTTCATCCGGAGGGATATGGCGTACCGCAAAATGGAGGAAACGGACCTCCTACGGTCAAAACGGGGGTCCTGTTGATCGGGAGGGGTGTGGCGTACCGCAAAATGGAGGAAACAGACTTGTGTTGGAGCGCTACGGTCGAAACGGGGGTCCTGTTCATCGGGAGGGGTGTGGCGTACCGCAAAACGAGACTCCACGGGATACTGTTCACCTCCACCGTCAACCCCCTCCAGCCTCCACGGGCTACTGTTCATCCACCGTCGACCTCCTCCAGCCTCCACCAGCGACTGTTCATCCACGGGCTCCTGTTCATCCAGCCTCCACCGCGCGCTACTCCGCCGGCTACTGTTCAACCAGCCCTCTCCACGGGCTCCTGTTCAACCACCCCTCCACGGGCTACTGTTCATCCAGCCCTCCACCGTCTACTGTTCATCCTGCCCTCCACGGGGTGGTCCTGTTCATCCTGCCCTCCACGGGGTCCTGTTCATCCAGCCCCAACCGGCTTGAACGATCGGGGTCCTGTTCATCCACCCCCACCGGGAACTGTTCATCCAAACCCCCCAACAACGCTCAATGTTCATCCAGAGGCAACGCCACGGGGTCCTGTTCATCCACCCCCACCGGGAACTGTTCATCTAACCCCCCCCAGCAACGCTCACTGTTCATCTAGAGGCAGCATCGATCGGCTTCAGTTAGCAGCAGTAGCGAAGGAATCGCTCGATCGGGTTTAGTTAGCAGCCATCGATCGATCGCTCGGGTTCAGTAACTCATGGCCTGCAGTGCAATCGCTCGGGTTTAGTTAGAGCCCAACGCCTCGCTGGGGTTCAGTTAGTGCCCAACGCCTCGCACCCATGCGCGTGCGTGTACGAGAGAAACGCGCATCGCTCGGCCCTGACCACCCATCATAACCGGGAACACCCCGATATTTTCCTCGCCCTTGCTTCTACCACGGTTTTTTCCGTCATGGACGGCCCAAAGAATGTCATGCAGCTGCGTCTCCGGCCCGCCCAGGACGAAAAGCCCATTTTCTGTCATGATTTTTTGTCATATAAGTAGGACCCCACCACATCTATGATGATACCGTGTTTTGTCGTAATTATTGTCATAGAATTGTCATAAGTACGACAGAAAAAAATTTCGTTCGACCCAAAATGTCACAGATGTGTCGTTTTTTTGTAGTGCATGCCTGGCAACTCTTCTGGAAATACATCCGGGAAATCCTTCACCACTGGTACTTCCTCCTGTACAACTCCTGATAAGGAATTCACTTGAGTCCTATTCGGCACATGCCAGGATACATACTTGATCCTTCTTCCTTCTGGGGTGGTAAGCAAAATCGACTTACTGGCGCAGTCAATGTTCCCTCCATACTTCGATAACCAATCCATGCCTAATATCACATCCAGTCCTTGTGACTCCAATACTATTAGGTCTGAGGGAAACAGGTAGTTACCAATCCTTAATGGTAACCGATCACACCATAGGCTAGCCATATACTCTGCTCCTGGCGAGGTTACTAGCATGGGTGACCTAAGGGCTTGGGTTGGCAATTTAAACTTATCTACAGATCCCCTTGATATGTATGAATGCGATGCACCAGTATCAAAAAGAACGATTGCAGTAAATGACTTAGCCAAAAACTTACCTATTACTGCATCGGGTTGCGCTTCAACCTCCTCCACGCTAACGTGCTTCACTTGTCCCCTGTTGAAAGGTTTGGGCTTCTTCCCAGAGCTTCCATTGCCATTTCCATTCTTTGCTTCAAAACACTCCGCGGCATAATGTCCATTCTTCCCACACTTGAAACAAGTAATGTGACTTAGATCCTTCTTGGCGGGCGTTGCTGGGTTGGTACGGTTCTGGCCGTTGCTTCCTCCATTACCATTCCCATTCCTGGGGCCACTATGGTTGTGCGAAATCCCTCCATTGTGATTGTGACCTCCATGGTTATGTTGAAGGGTCCTCCCGAGTTCGGAGTAAAATGGGGTCTCTGCTGAGCTCCAGAATTGTACTTCCCTTGTCCATACTTCCTCTTGCGGTTGTCAATCTGCTGTTGCCTCCCTTCAATCATGAGAGCTCTATCTACCAACTCCTTGTAGTTATTGAAAGTTGCCACCATCAACTGCATGCTCAGCTCATCATTCAGTCCTTCCAGAAACTTCTCCTGCTTAGCTGCATCTATAGCAACGTCATCTGGGGCATAACATGCTAGCTTACTAAAGTCATCCACATCTGGCCAACGGTGCGTCCTCCTTGGCGTAAGTTGCAAAACTCGCGCTTCTTCATGGCCATAGCTCCTGCTGATACATGGGCAGTGCGAAAAGCCTGCTGAAACTGGTCCCATGTGATAGTGTCGATGGGGTAAGTGGCTATGAAATTCTCCCACCATGATGCCGCGGGTCCATCAAGCTGATGTGCGGCAAAACGCACTCTCTCCGCATCTGTGCATCCTGCCGTGGTCAACTCCCTTCCAATCTTGCGGAGCCAATCATCTGCAACTATCGGCTCGGTACTACTGGAGAACACCGGCGGATTCAGCCTCAGAAAACGGGCTAAGTGATCAATAGGTGGTGGTGGTGGTGGGTTATTGTTGTTATTGTTCCCCTGATTCTGATTCTGGACTAGTATCTGCATCAATGCATTCTGTTGCTGGATCAACTGAGTGAGCTCCGGCGGGAAAGCAAATCATTGTCGCGTCTCGGAGGCATCTGCTGGGTTTAGAAAAGGTGAGAAAACAGAATAGAATGAGGCCTAGGGGGAAAACACTACCCAGATGCACATGAGACAAACACAATCATATCACTTCAATCAATTCAAACAAGGGCATACAATCGGTCTAACTATTGTTACAAAAGTGCTCGGACTATACTATATACACGGGGGAAATTTCTACTACTGATATGGTGGTCGACTAGAAAAATTGATCGGTGGAAGATTCCATAATATCTGCTCCAGCTTCATCAACAAAGTCATCATCGCTATCGTCGGGGTCCGAGTCGGTGTCGTCGATGATGATGTAGTTCTCCGGGCAAGTGGAATCATCGTCTTCTCCTCCTGGCGCGGGGTCTCCCATGAAAACTCCTAGCTTCCTTGTTAGGTCGTCATTCTTCTCCACGAGTGTCATCATTTCCTCCTCGTATCCATCTCGTGTAGACTTGAGTTCTTCTTCCAGCTCCGTGATCCTGGTCATTGCCTTCTTCAGATCTATCATGCCTGCGCACATCTGGTTCTCCTGGCGACGAATGTGCTGATTTAACTCCTGGATGAAAGCTGCAATGGACCTATCCTTCCTGGTGCTGATCATCTCCCATTGCTCATCTCGATGCCCACAAATCTAGTAGATAGTATCCTTGAGATCCTTGTGGTAAACTTCTCCAATGCGTCCCATGGTGATGTGGGCTGCCATGCTCTTGCCTAGACTCCAGGTTGGTGCATCAAAGGAAAACTCTATGGGCTCAGTGACTGGCGTGAACGTCCTTCCTGGAACTTGAACTCGAATCATCCAGCGCTCCTCTTCTGGTAAAGTGGCGTTGTAGGTCCCGGTGAAGCTTGGTATTCCGATGTTCAGGTATCTAGTAACTTCCTTCAAGTGTCGTCCAAAGGGTGTGCCTTCATCCGGTTGAGCAAACTTGTTCCTTGCATCCGCCATCCTATAGAGTAGAAAAGGGAGAGGAGTTAGAAATGAGAAGAGAGTAGTGATCTAGGGTTTTAGCTTAGTGGTCGTGTCCTACAGTCAGCGTGTGCTCTGATACCATCTTGTAGCGACCAGACCTCAAACAGTCTGATCTCTGTGCGTCAGTGTCATCTCTGGATCGGTAATGCTGACATGCACAGTACTTGAGGATTTATAACAGAGTAGCAACCACACACTTATTACATCGAATGTCTCAAAAGAGAACTTATTACAATAAGTATGGCTTAAGGCCATCTAAAAACGATAACAGCGGAAGGCTTGGAAGATAAAGTGAGTCCATCAACTCCAACGGCATTACTGAGTGAAAGACAACTCCAACGGCATTACATGAACATTGCAGCCTGAAACGGGTCAGCACATGAAATATGCTGGCAAGGTAACACAAGAGAGTAATGAACATAATAGTTGCTAACACTACATGCATATTTGGCTGGTGGTAAGCTCTAGGGTTACAGTTTTGCATAAAGCCAATTTTTCCCTACAACAAAGGAATAAATTTTATTTAACTATCATGGTGGTTGTTAAACATTGAGAAGTTTCCTCCAACTCAATCCCAATTAAGCATCATCATTAAACCCAATCCAATTAATATAAGGGTGATGAGATCAACATGATAATCCAAGAACTAGATACTCAAGATGTCCATAACCGGGGACATGGCTAACCATGATTAGTTTGTACACTCTGCAGAGGTTTGTGCACTTTTCCCCACAAGATTCGAATGCATCCATGGTTGGAGATTCGAGACACAGTCTTTCTGAAGCATTAACTCTCTACTCTGGATAGACAGTACCACCTACAACCCACTACATCTGCTAGTCTACCTCTTCAAGAGCTTCACGCAACTTACTCAACTATGCCAGAGCCCATAATGGCTTGTGGCTGCACACGGAAGTTTCTAGCATGAATAATCTTATGATCCCTTTGAGCCTGGGTGGCGGGCCGTAGGGTCCTCCGGGATATCCTAGGTCAACACTGGATTCTCCAGGTGCCCACAAGCAATCCACCCAGATGTGTATTAAAGTTGCCACCTTAAGTTGAACCATTAATTAACAAACTCACATCTGTCATGAATACACTCAAACCCAATCCACGTCTACGAGCATAGCATAGCAATATAAGCAACGTAGAAGTAACTCCCATAGGTTTGAAAATAAACAGGTGAATAGGTACTACCTCATCTACTTCCCAAACCCACAATTTAATCAGATCCTAACCATGCAATTGTTTGAGGATTGATCTAATGCAATAAAATTGGGTAGTAAAGAGGTATGATCAAAGTGTTACTTGCCTTGCTGATGATCCGCGAAACCTAGAGACTCGTAGTAGCACGCTTCGCACTCCGGGTACTCCATCGCAAACAAACAAGCATACAATAAGCACTCAACTAGATGCACGGGTAAAACTCAGATAAGAGATTTAACCAGAAAGATCAACTTAAGAACTCCGGTTTGCACACAGAATCAAACCAAACGAAGCAACAAAACTCAAACTGCGAAAGAAACAAGATCCGTTTACTAATCTGGACTTAGGCCAAATTTTACAGTAGCAAAATCTTGTTCAAGTTGGTTAAACAGAAAGAGGGCTTCGAAACGAAGATTTAGGCGCTTGAATCGCCTGATTCCGACAAACGAGCGAAAAGATAAACTAAAACGAAAATCGGGTCAGAAATCGCGATCGTTCGCTGTCTGCGGCTAACGGATGAAAACCGTTCGTTAAAACGAACGTACGAACGGGCGTTCGCTAAATAACTAAACCGAAAAAATGAACGAACCGAAAGAAACAAATCTAGGGTTCGAAAATAAAAACCGATTGGTTTTTCGATGAAAACTGGCGGTGGCGGCTACCTCGTCGGCGGCGGGGTCGGTGGCGGCGGCGACGAGCGGCTCCAGCGGCGGGGTCGGAGGTGGTGGGCGGCGGCGGCTCCGGTGGCGGGGCGGGCAAAGGCGGCGTGGCGCGTGGCGGCGGCGGCAGCGGCGGCGGCGCGGCTGGCGGCGGGGTCGGGATTAGGGTTTCGGGACGGGGTGGGCTGGCGGGCCCTCGGCTTATAAGGGCCGGCCGGGTGCAGTGTCCTAGTCGGACACGGCCCGGTAAGGCGGTGGACTTTTTTTCTAAAATAATTCCGCGCAGAAAAACGAAGAAAAGAAATACTAAACGGACTCCAAAAATCCTGAAAAAAAGTCTCCGTCCTCCAAAAATCTACCGGACAAGGTGAACATTTATTTGGGCCTCTAATGCAATTTTGAAAAACGCATTTTTTCCTAATTCAAATAAAATAGCAATAAAACTCCGAATAAAATTCTTATTTGATTTTAATATTAAATCTCCAATATTTCTTTATTTTGGGGAAGTCATTTTATCCCCTCTCTTTTATTTTCATAAAAGAAATATTCGAAGAGATAAATAATTAAAATCAAACGATCCCATTTTCAAAATTTGAGAAAACTCAAATATGAAAATAACAAAATCCCAACTCTCTCCGTGGGTCCTTGAGTTGCGTAGAATTTCTAGGATCAAGCCAAAATGCAATAAACTATGATATGCAATGATGATCTAATGTATAACATTCCAAATTGAAAATTTGGGATGTTATATAAACATCGTAGGATGTCAACACATCATTGGATAATAATATGTGGCATAAAGCACCATGTTTAAGTAGACATTATAGCGGGGAGAAGAGGTGATACACCGCTGCATAGAGGAGAGAGAGAGAGTTGGTGATGACGGCGGCAAAGTTGTTGGTGTAGATCGCTGTCCCGATGGTTGCCCCGGCGGCACTCCGGCGTCACCGGGAGAGAGGGGGAGAGAGCCCCCTCCTCCTTCTTCTTCCTTGGTCTCATCCATAGATGGGAGGAGAGTTTCCCCTCTGGTCCATGGCTGCCTTGGCTCCCGGAGGGCAAGATCCCCTCCGAGATTGGATCTCTCTCTCTCTCTCTCTCTCTCTCTCTCTCTCTCTCTCTCTCTCTCTCTCTCTCTCTCTCTCTCTCTCTCTCTCTCTCTCTCTCCGTTCTTTTCTATTTTATGTTCTTGTTTTATGGCCTTCACCGTTTCTTATATTTCCCGAGACTCGTAACTCCGATTGAGCTGAAATTTTGAGAGAATTTTTATCCTAAAATTATTTTTCTTGCGGCGAAAGAAGGGCCACAGCCGACTTACAGAGGAGCCACAAGCCTGCTAGGCGTGCCCAGGGTAGGGGGCACACAGTCTGAGCTTGTGGGCCCTTCGAGCATCGTCTCGCGTTGATTCTTTTTCCCAAAAATCACATATATTTCAAAATAAATCTTCGTAAATTTTTATCACGTTTGAACTTCATTTGATATGTATTTTCTGTCAAACAGAAAACATGGGACAAACAGAAACTAACACTGGCCACTGGATCAATATGTTAGTTCTAAAAATAATGGAAAATTTTGTCAAAAGTATGTGAAAGTTGTAGAATATTAACATGAGACAATCAAAAATTATAGATACGACGGAGACGTATCAGCGGCCGGGGTGGTGAAGCGGCGGTGAAGACAAAAGAGAAAATGGAAAGGAGAGAAAATGATGGATGGAGGCGTGGGGTCCGGGAGGGGTTTTGGGTGGTCCGGGTTGCCGGAGTCGTACGTGGTTGTCGTCCGGACACCCAAAACCCCCCTCCCCCACTTTGTCTCGGGTTTGCCAGAAAAAGTACGTCCAAACTGCTCAGCAGATCAATGCAGACTCGTATTGAATGACACAACACATTCGGTTCATGCGGTCTGGACGGTTGTGAGCTGTTTGAGGGTCCGCTTTAAAGATGCCCTAAAATTCAAAGATCACTGCAGTTACATTGTACGAGTATATGAAAACAAAGTTACTGCAAACACAATACGTGCGGATGGGCGGCGAGGTGTAGTACTATATGACAGGGGCGAAGGGGGGGACAACAAGCACGGCGGAGGCAGACATTTTTGACCGAGGAAAGGCCAAGTCGATGAAAAAGGTTGATGGTTTTAATACTACAGAAGGAAATGAAAATTAAATTATAGCAGCATCATTGCAAGGCATCTGCTGCGTACTACGTCGCACATGTTCAAATCGGCAGTACTAATAAATGGTGATTTAAATCTGAAAAAGCCTGGACCCTTTTTCTATTGCAGTGTCCGCGTAGCTTAGTGCAGGGGACACCTGTACCTTGTGAAAGGACGCTGCGATATTTTCCGAATCGTTGCATTCAAATTTGTCAAACCAGAAAAGCAAGCACAGATGTCTGCTTCTGCAGAATGAGCTTTGAGTTAGCTGGCAATGGCATGCATGCCCTGTGACTAGGTAAATGCTAAGTTACCATGGAAGTAGTATTTGGTAGAAGCAACAAACTCAGTTGTACTTCTTCATTATCATCACATTACAGAGGGGGGAAAAAGGATGTTGTCCAAAGCATTCTTGGACAACATTCTACTACCAGTATTTGGCAGATGCACGCGTTCTGAGAAAAGAAAGAGAAAACGAAGAAGAAAGACTTTGTGGCTGTGTTTAACGGCCATTACGACAATGAAAGGGAGAGGAGTAGCTGGATTGATGTCATTCGTTGACTGTCGTTATCAACAAAACAAAACAAAACCATGTACTACTAGTAGAGGAGTAACGAGTAAGTATCTCTGCACTGCAGCGAGCAGGACAGGACGGCTTCGCTTTATTACCGGACTACTCTACCAGAGAGAGGCATGCATGCATGGGAAGGAAACAAACAACCCAACCCAACCCAACGAACGAACCCGAAGAGTTAAAGATGATGAGGGTGAGGGTGAGGGTGAGACTGAAGGAGTGTGTGCGGAAGGGGAAGGTGGTGGGGGTGTGCAGAGATGTGATGTATGCAGGTCAGGGTACACAGAGGGTTTTGATTTGCTTTGCTTGACTGCAAAAGATGTTATTATCATGACCTGGCTAACTACAAATGCTTCTGCTGTTTTATTGTTGGTCACTCACCCACTGCTGCACCTGCACACACACTCAAATTTCTGCAGGTTTTCATTTCCTCCGCTTCCACCGAAAGCTCCTTTTGGCCAGTGATTAATCAGTTGACGCATGTCTAGTTTTTTGAGACAAGGAGAACCAAGTTTAAATATGTTGGGGAAAATAATCATTTGTCTGGACATAAAGTAGTACTCCCTCTGTTCACTTTTATAAAACGTTTAGAAAATTCAGACAATGCCCAAAACAATTCAATGTTCGTTGTCCAAAATGTCTTATAAAAAAGAACGGAGGGAGTAGTATTATTTTCACGCCTGCGGTAGCGTCTGCGCTAGGGTCACAAAAATGGCCATAAAACAAACAAGCGAACCGTGTGCAATATGGCTAAGCATCCGACGGTAGGCTGCACCGGGCGCAGGCCTATGGCGAGTAGCCACTCAAAGCAAAGCAAACTTTAAATGATGTTTGGGCCGAGGGCAGAGCCATTCCAGTTTGCAGTTGATTCTCAACTCTGCCTCCGGATCATGCAGCATCGTCTTGTCAGCACTGGAGAGAGCAACAGCAGCAGCAGCACTTCTCTTTACTACCACAACCAACCAACTCTGCCTTGTAGCAGTATTTTCTCACAGGCGGCACCTAATAACGAATCTCGCACGCGTCCAAGCAAGCCACATACATTTTCTCAGCTTCAAGATTATTACGAATTTCATCCCATGATTTGAATCTAGCTGGAACAATAGGAAGAAATCGCTGGAGTGGAACAATGGTATCTCTCTAAATCTAAAGACCTGTTGCAAAGAAAATAACCAGAAAAAGGACAGCAGTCACAGCGGCCTGGAATAAAGACAGGCAGTTACTCAACTAAAAGTAACTAGTCATTTTGACTCCAAAAATGGCAGTGGTCAATCAGTGTCCCTGTTCCAAACAACACCTACTCTTTTCTTTTCTGGCCATTTTGAATTATTATTTTCGTCAGCCCGTTTCAGTTTGCCAGCCGGCTTTGGTTTTTTTCCTTCCTCCAACTTCTTTTTTGCGGCAATTCCTCCCACCGCTAATTTCATTTGCTATTTACCCACATTGAAACAATTCAAAGAAAAAGGAAAGAGAAAGCGCAACCAGAGGGTATGTCCCACCGAAAGGCATACTATGTAAATGTTATACATGGATCAATTGATTGTATACATTTGCAATGGAAGAAATGTTCCAAAAACTTGCTGGGAATTTATTAAGGCCATACCAAAGATGCCAACATCATATTAGAAGCAGTGACATTACATGACTCGTGGATTTGGCATGCTTTTTTTTAGAATGTTGGCTTCTCACAACGACATTAACATGCTTAAACGATCTCTCATGTTTAGTAGCCTTTGTAATGGAGAATCGCCACCGTGCAGCTATACTGTCAACGGTCGTGACTACAACATGGGATACTGTCCTCTCGCAAAAGAAAAACATGGGATACTATCTTGCCGATGACATCTATCCTCAGTGGGCGGCGTTTGTGAATACCATATCCGAACCACAAGGCAACAAACAAAGCCACTTTGCAACCATGCAGGAAGCAGCTAGGAAGGATGTGAAGAGGGCATTCGAAGTGCTTCAAGCTCGTTGGGGAATTGTTCGTGGAGCTGCAATGATGTGGAAATCAGAACCTTTGTGGAAGCTGATAACATGTTGTGTTTTTTTAGCCGAAACCGTAGAACAATCGTTCTACGATATTTTCTATATTAATCAAAGTGAATAATTACAAAGCCTACATGTAGCAAGACCTGATGAGGGTCATCCAATACTAGTTTTGTGAAACATAGAGAAACTAAAGGTTCTGTGCTATCCAAGTGCTAATCAGATCACCTTTCTTCTGTTTAGCTTTTATTCTAGTAACTTCAAGACCTTCTTTGAGATAAAACTTCCAAGAGCCATAGTGTGAAGTAGCTTTTCTGAATATTTTGTCATTACTGGTCATCCAAATGCTCCAGCAGCCCATGATAACCACTTCCATAGCAATTTCCTTTGGTATTTTGCTCAGAGTGAAAAGAACTTCATCATAAATCGATGTACCTCTATGTTTGTTAGGATTTATCAGGTTCCAACATGTCCAGGCAAAATGACAGTCCCAGAAAAGATGAATGTTTGTTTCCTCTATAGCATCTCTACAAAGGGCACAATTGTAGTCTTCCAAAAATATGTTCTTGCGCTTCAACATATTTCTGGTGCTTAATCTGTCATGTAGCAGCAGCCATAAGAAGATCTTGAGTCTGCATGCTGATTTCCAGAGCATCTCAAAGATATTGTGTGCTGAGCGGGGTCCTAAGAGTGCTTTGTATAGGCTCATGGAGGAGAATTTTTGTGTGGTGCCACCAATGGACCAAGAGTCTCTGCCTGTTAAACTCACTCTGCTTCTGAGGGTATCTTGAAGTTCATTGAACTGGTTGTATGCCTGAAGTGATAAAGGTCTGTTGAAATTGTGGCTAAAATCCTCCTGTTGCTGGGCCTTTTGTAGTGTAATGTCCTTATTGATGGCAAAAGAACGAAGTTCATGGGACATAGTGTACATAGGAGTGTCTACCCATTTATCTGTCCAGAACATAACTGTATTTCCTATTCCAGCTTTGCACCTTGTGTGTTCTTTGTATGTGGGCAGAAGTTTCAGGACAACTTTCCACCAAAAAGACCCAATCAGCCTATCTCCTGGTACACAATCCTAATAGTATGTCTCCCAAATGATATTCACCCCTGGGATGTCTTCCTTATTGAGGAATTTGTGAAGGAATTTCATGAGAAGAGCTTGGTTGTGTATATGAAGATCCAAAACCCCAAGGCCACCATGAGATTTAGGTTGACAGAGTTGATTCCATGAGATCATAACAACACCTCTATCGTGTGTTCCAAATTTACTCCAAAAGCAATTCATCAGGTAAGAGTTGATTTGTTTAATCACTGTCTTGGGGATCATCGAGGTGCACATGAAGAAAGTTGGCATGCTTGTGAAGACTGATTTGATGAGTGTAAGCTTGTCTCCAGTAGACAACATTGTGGAATAGCTAAGCAGTCTGATTTCAATTCTTTTCAACATTGGAATGTCGTCTTCCACTCTTGGTTTGGCAGAGCCTAATGGAAGTCCCAGGTAAGTGTGAGGCCAACTCCCAATTTTACACCCAAGAAGATTAGATAGTTCTATCATTTTCTCATGTGCTGTATTGATTGAGATTATGATAGACTTCGAGTAATTGATCTTCAAACCAGAGAACTCAGCATAATGCAATAGCAGATTTTTGATATGATGAACTTGTCTGTGGTCAGCTTGTGCCACCAGCACAGTATCATCTGCATATTGTATGATGGGATAATCAGAAGATGTGCTATGCTGCAAAGGTGAGTCTACCAAAGAATTTCTCATGGCTTCATTGAACATTAATTGAAGGACATCAGCAACAATAACAAAAAACCAGAGGGGATAGGGGATCTCCTTGTCTGACTCCTTTCATGCATAGAAATTGTTTGCATGGTACTCCATTCAACATGATTGAAGAAAAGCCTGTTCCATAAATCATATTAATCCATAGACTCCATCTATCTCCAAATCCTTTGGCCTTCAGAATCTGAATGATTGTGTCATGGCTGAGCATGTCAAAAGCCTTTTCAAATCTAGTTTCAGCATGATGACTTCTTTCTTACTCTGATAGCACTGATGGATATATTAATAAGCCCAAACTAAACAATCTTGGATACATGTCTTGTTAAGAAAGCCATGTTGATTCCTGTGTACCATTTTTGGGATGTATCTCTGCAATCTGTTCACCAGCAACTTTGTGATAATCTTAAGTGTGCAGTTCAGTAAGGAGATGGGTCTGAAATCAGTTGGGCTAGAGGTTGTATCATTCTTTGGAATCAAAGTGATGAAGGAGTAGTTAATGCTTTGTAGATTGACTTTTCCTAAATGAAAGTCTTCAACGAGCTTGTAGAAATCTGGAGCAATGATATGCCAACAGTGCTACAGGAAGGTAGCATTGAAACCATCTGGTCCTGGAGCTTTGTTAGCAGGCATATGCTGAATGACCTTGTCAATCTCCTCTTTTGTGAAAGGGGCTGCTAGTTCAGAGAGGTCCTCAAGAGGGTTCAGTAGATGGTGTAGCTGCAGAGGATTGCTTGTTGTAGCCTTAGTGCCCATTCTGCCTTTAAAAGCTCTGAATAAGATGGCTGCTTTAGCCTGGTGATCATGGTGCTCAAAATCAGTTTCATCCTTTAACACAGCTATGCAGTTACTTCTCAATTTGATGGTTGCCTTTGCTTGAAAGTATTTGGTATTAGCTTCTCCCACCTTGATCTTCCTTATTGTAGCTCTTTGTTTCCAATACAGTCTTTGGTGCTCAAGAGTAACTTGCAAATGATTTTTGATGATATCTCTCCCATTAACTTCTTCTATTGACAGACTTTTGTACTCCTCCAAATAATCATAGCACAGAATCAGAAAATTGGAGTTATCAATGATATTCAAATCGGAGAGTTCTCTAGCCCAGTTCTTTAAACCCTTAGTGTTTTGAATTTGGTGGGAATCACTTTAGCACGGTCTTGCTCATTTACTTGCTGAGACCATATTCCTTGTACTACATCTCTGAATTGATGTTGTTCTAGCCAAAAGTTCTCAAATCTAAAAACCTTGGACTTAGGGATATTAATATCAATAGAAATCATGATTGGAATGTGATCAGAAGTTGTTTTAGCTATTGGGTAAACAAGAGTGACATGCTATTTGAGTGTCCATGCTTCTGAGGTAAAACACCAATCAAGCTTTTCAAGAAGAGGAGCATCTTGCATATTGCTCCATGTAAACTTACTACCTTTAAGTGGGATTTCAATCAAAGCATGCCTATTGGTTGCTTCATTGAAAGTGAGTGTATCATTGATCTTACCCCCTCTCTGCTTATGTTGTGGGGCTATCTGACATAGTTAATGTCTCCCAGGATAATCCAGTCTGCATCATCTGCCATTGTGGAGTTCTGAAACCAATTTATGAAAGTTGCTCTCTCATTAGGCTGATAAGGCCCATAAACATTAGTAAGGAACCATGATTCACCATCATGTTTGGAAGTAAATTGGATGGTTATGGAGAAGTCATTTATATGGTGTAGTTGTCCTGTGAAAAGTTGCCCATTCCATGCAACTAAAAGCCCTCTTGAAGCACCCACAGATGGAAGATAAGCAAATTTTGAGATTCTTCTGGGGCAGAAGTTTTTGAGAAAGGACGAGTCAATGGTTTCTTTCTTGGTTTTTTGGAGACATATGATAGAGCACTTAGATTCTTCAACTTTGTTTGATACAGTAGTCCATCTCTTGGGGTCATTAAGGCCACGAATGTTCCAGTTAAGAATGTTCCAATTTCTGCTCATTAGGGAGATATAGAGGATAACTGCTCATCACACAACTTGCATCATATGAGTGGTACCAACTGGCAATCATATAAAAATGCATAGAGATAGCTTTGTTTGGAGCATACCACAGTGCCTTAACGAAAAGATCAGAGTCACCCAGATACTTAAAGATCCAACTTCTACTTAAGCATAACAGGTACTGAAGATACAACTGCCACATCTCATACATAGATATAGTTTTCTGACACAAAAGGTGTTCTCTAATGGCCATCATATTGACTTAAAGCCATTTCTTATTCTTCTCTTCAGTCACCTTGTTGCCTTCCAGCATAGGTCCTTCTCCCTTGCTCTTCTTAGCTCTCTTGCTCAATATTTCTTTAGTTGTATCTTTGCCAGGTACCATACAAAAAGAGGTGTTCAAACTTTTAACCACTTTAGCAGACAAAATAGGTGGTGCAACATGGCAAGCCAGGCAATCTTTATCTCTACATATTGTTTTCTTAAAACCTTTAGTCAATTTCTGCAATCTGCTGCTCCTTCTTACCTCAGTTTCCACCAAGGGAATGTTATCATTTCTCTTCTTATTCTTGTGTAGTGCATATGTGGAAGATGTTGACATAGTCTCAGAACTACACTTCTCTTCAGAGGCACTGATTTCTTTCTCCTTAGAATCATGTGCAGGAGTGGAGATAAGACATTCCAAGTGGTTATTTTTTGGACAGACCTCTGGGATAGAGAAAGGTGGAGTAGTATTGCAGGAAGAAGCTTGTTTGATGATGTCCCACACAGCAGATGAGATGAATTTCTTAGCCCAAGGAAATTTATCTGGGTTCAGAAAGTTAACTGACAGAAAGTTAACCCAGTCAGAAGGTACCTGGATGACATTGACACTATCTGTGGTGGGAGAAAAATGTTTCTTCCAGATCTTGGCCCCTTCTTTTCCAATCAGTGTCTCCTCATTGACCAAGGAAACATCAACTTGATCCTTCTCAATATTGAGAGTACCCGGGCATATAGTGTGAGCTTGATTAGCAAAGGCTGGAACAGGGAAACCTGGTGGAGCTGAGAAGTCTGAAAGTGATTCTTCACATGTGTCTGCAGTCTCCTTCTGCCTCTCCCTAATTGTGACTTGTGAATCTACCTTCGTGATCTTCCTCCCATTACAGTTAATCTCCTGATTTCTATCATGGTCTTCTGTATCCTTGTTGGGATTAAGCTGGTCAAACTGTGATACTGTGGCAACCTTGTATGTGTTTGCTAAAACTTCTGAGAGCATAGGATCCTCTTGGGTGTCTCTGTAATGAGTGTCTGGTTGCAGGTTGAATGCCTCCAGAGTTAGGTCTATCAGTGGAGCTTTAGGCAGTTCTGGTACAGCTACTTGCAGAACAATAGTGGGTTGTGATTGGTGGACCTCTGCAACTTGCTGAACTTGTTGGGCTATTGGTAACTCAGGCCCATTGGGCTGCAGTATCTCATTTAAATCTGGTAGGATGTGATGCATTGGTGCCAAAGGGCCATTTGCAGAAGCATCAGTGCTAGCACTATTGTCAGGTGGTGCCATGGAAACAGTGAGACTATTGTTTGCTTCATGAGCGACATTGGCATTATCCTCCATAGGCCCCATAAGATCATTCAGGGCCAGGAATTCTCCAGCATGTAGTTCTAAATCTGCATCTTGTGGCATGGCCCAATGGCCCCAACCTAGCATGTCTTCCTCTTCAGCCTCTGCCTTAGCTTGATCTTGTCCATCAAACTGATCATCATTTTCAGCATTGAGGGCAAGTTGGAGATTGAGCAATGGGCCTTATTGCTGAATTGGAGCATGCAGATCATCATGCTCATGCTGCTATAGTGTTCCAATGAAATGGTTATGCTGATTTGGGTGGAAGATTGGTTGGGCAGGGATAGGATCTGGATTACCATGGGGATCAATGGGATCCTCACCAGGTGCATCATTTCACAAAATCTGTTGTTGGAGAATAACCACAGGGACAATGAGGGAGTCTGTTTGAAAGTCATATCCCTCTCCAAAGATAATGCTAGCTGGAATATCACTCGGATCCTCCACTCTCACCTTTACCATAAGGTTTGCTCTAGTACTTCTGATTCTGTCCCAGCTTAGGAACTTTCCAAACTTACTGACTGCATTGTTAACTTCCTCAATGTTTCTTCTATCAAAGGGATATCCACATAGCAAGATCCAAACTTGCGAATGGGCCTGTAGCCTAGTGGTTGCAGCGACCTTAGTAGCACTCTAGGTCCTGGGTTCGACTCACGGTGGGAGCGGATTTAAACCGGCTTGGGAAAAAAATCTAGAATAAAAGGACTATGGGGCTGTTGCTCTATAGTAAATAGTCAAAAAAACTAGTCTCCTCCAATTCATCCCCTTGTCTTATGGTTGGAAGATAACACGCACATCAGTAAACTGATGTGGACTATTGGCTACAAGCGCATCACGGTCAAAAACGCTAGCCAGCTTGATGTATGCTTGCCCGAACGGACATGATTCAATCTCAGACAAACCTAACTACTTGTCATTGAGGAAGTCAGCCAGTACCTCTCTAATTGTGTCGAAAGCCACAGGCTGATTTGGCATGGGGAAAATGGTTGCTATTGCCCGCTCCTCATGCGTAGAAGGAGCCACACCATTGATGATCTTGATTCTTGCCGGTCTCCCTTCCACCTCGATGCTATGGTGATTTGGTGGAAGAAAGCTAGTGGGATCAAACGGGAAAGCGGCCATAGTGCCAGCACTACGATTCTGTGTCGATGGGGATGGGATTGTGATGGAGGCTGGATTATTTTGCATAATATGATTGTCGAGGATGAGGGTGATGGTTTTGCCCAAACCATTGATTTTGAAGCACCTGAAGAACAAGTTCAAATTATGAAAGATCAAGATGCAAATCAGCTTATGAAGTTTCTGCAGATGCATCAGAATCTTTGAGATCATCAGGTGCACGTGCAACTACTCTGTGATCTTGTGGAGCATATGTGGACCCATAATGGAAACAAAAGAGCTAATATTTGAGTTGTGCACTTCAAATAAATTTTATGTAAGAACTATGTATTTTTTCTACCAACATTTGTTATGTACATGCAACAATGACATGCACAATGGACGTGCATGGATTTGGATGTATTTGAGAGTCTGAATTTGACATACGTGGCTGTTGGCACACAATATGAGGGATGGTAAGGATGCATCCGCACGCGTGCCGGTGCATGTCCGTGGACGTATAGGCTGCATGGTTAGTTCGGTTGTAGATGCTCTTAGATATCCCAATGTAGAATCTCATATCGCCCCAATGTGTCCTTTGCGGGAGTATCCCCCAAGCGTCCGAAAACGTGTTCGAACATTGATAACCCACAAGTATAGGGGATCGCAACAGTTTTCGAGGGTAAAGTATTTAACCCAAATTTATAGATTCGACACCAGGGGAGCTAAAGAATATTTGAAGGTATTAGCAGCTGAGTTGTCAATTCAACCACACCTGGAGATTAATTATCTGCAGCAAAGGAATCAGTAGCAAAGTAGATTGATAGTTTTGATAGTAGTGGCAGCAGCAATAGTAACAGTAACAGTAATAGCAGTAATTTTGTAGCAAGTGTAACCGTGATGATAGCAGTAGTAACTTCGCAGAAACAATATGGAAAAGTTCGTAGGCATTGGATCGGTGACTTGTTGGATGATATTCATCATGTGACAGTTATAACCTAGGGCGATACGACACTAGCTCCAGTTCATCGATATAATGTAGGCATCTATTCCGTAAATAGTCATACATGCTTTATTAAAAGAACTTGCATGACATCTTTTGTCCTACCCTCCCGTGGCAGCGGGGTCCGTATTGGAAACTAAGGGATATTAAGGCCTCCTTTTAATAGAGAACTGGAGCAAAGCATTAACACATAGTGAATACATGAACTCCTCAAACTACGGTCATCACCGAGAATGGGCTCGGTTGTTGTCACTCCAGGGTTGTCGGTCATAACCGTAGTAGGTGACTATAACTTGCAAGATCAGATCTAAAATATGGATATAATGATGAATTCATAAACGGTTTAGATCTGAGTTCATGGCACCCGGACCCAAAGTGACAAGCATTAAGCATAGCAAAGTCATAGCAACATCAATCTAAGAACATAGTGGATACTAGGGATCAAGCCCTAACAAAACTAACTCAATTACATGATGAATCTCATCCAACTCCTCACCGACCAGCGAGCCTATGAAGGAATTACTCACTCCCGGTGGGGAGCATCAAGGAATTGGCGATGGAGAAGGGTTGGTGATTGTAGGATCGAAAGTATGTCTAGAGGGGGGTGATTAGACTAATTGACCAAATAAAAATCTATCCTTTTCCCAATTTTAAGTCTTGGCAGATTTTAGCAACTTAGCACGAGTCAAGCAATCAATCTACACATGCAAGTCTAAGAGTATAGCAGCGGAATGTAAAACATTGCACATGAAGGTAAAGGGAGGAGTTTGGAGGGAGCAAACGCAATGTAGATACGAAGATTTTTTCCGTGGTTCCGATAGGTGGTGCTATCGTACATCCACGTTGATGGAGATTTCAACCCACGAAGGGTAACGGTTGCGTGAGTCCACGGAGGGCTCCACCAACGAAGGGTCCCCGAAGAAGCAACCTTGTCTATCCCACCATGGCCATCGCCCACGAAGGATGTGCCTCACTAGGGTAGATCTTCACGAAGTAGGTGATCTCCTTGCCCGTACAAACTCCTTGGTTCAACTCCACAATCTTGACAGAGGCTCCCAAGTGACACCTAACCAATCTAGGAGACATCACTCTCCAAAAGGTAATAGATGGTGTGTTGATGATGAACTCCTTGCTCTTGTGCTTCAAATGATAGTCTCCCCAACACTCCTCTCTCTCTCTCACAGATTTGGATTTGGTGGAAAGATGATTTGTGTGGAAACCAACTTGGAGAAGGCTAGAGATCAAGATTCATGTGGTTGGAATGGAATATCTTGACCTCAACACATGAGTAGGTGGTTCTCTCTCAGAAAATGTATGTTGGAAGTGTAGGTATGTTCTGCTGGCTCTCTCCACGAATGAAGAGTGGGTGGAGGGGTATATATAGCCTCCACACAAAATCTAACCGTTACACACAATTCACCAAACACGGTGGGACTGAATCGGAAAACTCGGTCAGACCGATTCAGTTCAAAATGTGAACGTTAGGCTTTTTGGTGGGACCGACATGTCAACTTGGTGTGACCGATTTCATTAGGGTTAGGGCATAACGTAATCTCGGTGAGACCGATTACTCAAACTCGGTGGGACCGACTTTGGTAATAAGCTAACCGGAGAGTTGGTCACGTAAACTCGGTGGGACTGATTTGCTCATTTCGGTGAGACTGAAAAGTTACGAAGGGGAAACAGAGAGTTTGCATTGCGAACTCGGTGGGATCGATCGCTCATCTCGGTTAGACCAAAACGTTATGAAGGGAATCAGAGAGTTTGCAATCCCATCTCAGTGAGACCGAGATCCCTATCAGTGAGACCGAAGTTACTAGGGTTTCTGGCAATGGCTATGTCAAATGAACTCGGTGGCGCCGGATAGATCAAATCGGTAGGGCCGAGTTTGACTTTTTGGTTTGGGACATATGTGGATATGAGCAAGTGGTTGAGGGTTTTTGGAGCATATCACTAAGCATCTTGAGCAAGCAATCCATTAAGCAACACCTCATCCCCTTTTAATAGTATTGGCTTTTCCTACGGACTCAGTGTGATCTTGGATCACTAAAATGAAAATGTCGAGTCTTGAGCTTGAGCCAATATGTTTCCTTAGCATTTTGAGGGGTCCACATTCGTAATCCATGACATGCCAATCATTGAAATTTCTGATGACAAGCCAAGCTGTAGCGACCAGACCTCAAATGGTCTGTGCTGCTGTGCACCAGTGTCATCCCTGGATCAGTAATGCTGACACGCACAGTACAAATGGAGGATTTATAACAGAGTAGCAATCACACACTTATTACATCGAATATCTCCAAAGAGATAAGTATGATTAACATGGCTTAAGGCCATCTAATAACGATAACAGCGGAAGACTTGGAAGATAAGTGAGTCCATCAACTCCAGCGGCATCACTGAGTATAAGACCACGACCTAAGGCACCTTACTCGTCGTCTGAAAAGTCTGCAACATGAAACGTTGCAGCCCGAAACGGGTCAGCACATAGAATATGCTGGCAAAGTAACACATAGAGAGCAATGAACAATAATAATGCTATACTATATGCATATATGGCTGGTGGAAAAGCTCTATGGTTACAGTTTTGCGAAAAGCCAATTTTATCCTACTGCAAAGGAATAAATTTTATTTAACTATCATGGTGGTTGAAACATTGAGAAGGTACCTCCAACTCAATCCCAATTAAGTAACATCATTAACCCAACAAAATTAATTATAAGTATCACGGTGATGAGATTCAAATGATAATCCAGATACTAGATACTCAAGTTGTCCATAACCGGGGACACGGCTAATCATGATCAGTTTGTACACTCTGCAGAGGTTTGTGCACTTTTCCCCACAAGACTCGATCGCCTCCGCTTGATTCTCGCACTACAGGATGTTTGAGAAACGGATGACCGAGACACAGTCTTTCAGAAACAATCACTCTTTACTCTGGATGGACCGGTACACCTACTTTCCCCTACATCTGCTAGTCCACCTCTTCAAGAGATCATGTAACCTACTCAGCTATGCTAGAGCCCACAATAGCTTGTGGCTACACACGGAAGTTTCTAGCACGAATAATCTTATGATCCCTTTGAGCCTGGGTGGCGGACCTTATACATACAGACAACACTGGGTTCTCCAGGTGCCTCAATCCACCCAGATGTGAGTTTTAGTTGCCACCTTAAGTTGAACCATTATTAAACATCTCACATCTGTCATGAATATCACTCAAACCCAATCCACGTCTACGAGCATAGCATGGCAATATAATAGCAACGTAGAAGTAACTCCCAAGGGTTTGATATAGTAAAGCAGGTAATAGGTACTACCTCAACTACTTCCCAATACCCACAGTTTATTTAGATCCTAATCATGCAATGTTTGAGGAAAACAGATCTAATGCAATAAAACTGGGTATGAACGGGGTATGATCAAAGTGTTACTTGCCTTGCTGATGATCCGCAAAACCTAGCGAGTCGAAGTAACAAGCGGCACACTCCGGGTACTCTATCGCAAACAAACAAGCATACAATCAATACTCAGCTAATGCACAGGTAAAACTCGAATGAAAGATCCAACCAGAAAGTTCAACTTAAGAACTCCGGTTTGCAAAAAGAATCAACTCGAAAGAAGCAACGAAAGTCAAACGGCGAAAGAAAGAAACTTCGTTTGCTAATCTGGATCTAGGTCAAATTTTACTGTAGCAAAAACTTGTTTGAGTAGGTTAAACGGAAAGAGAATTTCGAGACGAAACTCTGGGCGCTTGAATCGCCTGATTCCGATAAACGAGCGAGAAGTTAAACAGATTTGAAGATTCGATCAGAAATCGAATCTGAGAAAATAACGAGAAAATCCGACGAAAAAGAAAAACGGACGAACGGTTAAATAACGGACGTTCGTTAACAGAGAAAAACCGACGAACGCGTTCGTTAAAACGAACGGTTCGGTGAACGCTCTTGAAATAAGAAAACCGAAAAAAAACCAATCTAGGGTTTTTTTTTTAAAACAAAAGGTTTTTTTACCGAAAACCGGTCAACAACGAAGACGGCCGGCGGCAGTACCTCGACGGGCGGGCTCCGGCGAGGGCTCCGTGGCGGGGCTCGGGCGCGAGGGGCGGCGGCTCCGGCGCTCCCGGCGGCGGCGGCGGGCAAGGCAAACGGCGGCAGCGGCGGGCGTGATGCGGGCGGCGGCGGGGCTCCTCCGGCGGCGGTGGTGAGGAAAGAGAGGGGGGGGCCTATTTATGGAAGGGGGGTCCGAGGTGCTTGGGGAAGGGGGCACCCGAGGCGGCGGCGGCTCCCGTGTCGGGGACGGACTCCGGCGGCGGCGTCGTGGGGAGAGAGGAGAGGGGCGACGGGGCTTGGGCCGTCGGCTGGGCCTTTGGCCTAGTCGGCGCGGGCGCGTTTTTTTTAATAAGTTCCGCGGAAAATATTGCATAGAAAAATAAATAAAAATCATAAAAATATGAAATAAATTTTCCCCGTCTAGTTAGAACATCTAGAATAGGGTGAACATTTTTAAAATGAAAAATAAATATTTTGAAAACATGCAATATTTTTAATGCAATAAAAATTGCAAATAAAATCCAAATAAATTTCAAATAATGTTTTTAACATTTTTCCTCCAGTATTTCAATTGTTTTGGAGAAGTCATATTTTCTCCTCTCGTTTATTTAAATTTGAAATATTTTTCCGGAGAGAAAAATAATTAAAACCAAAATCCTCGTCTTAATATTTGATAAAAATCAAATATGAAAATTCGAGAAAATCCCCAACTCTCTCCGAGGGTCCTTGAGTTGCTTAGGATTTATCGAGGATTTGTCAAAAATGCAGAAAAACATGATATGTAATGATGATCTATGTATAACATTCCAAATTGAAAATTTGGGATGTTACAAACCTACCCCCATTAAGATGAATCTCGCCCTCGAGATTCGGGTTGGCTAGAAAACAGGTGGGAGTGGTTTTTCCGTAGATCTTCCTCTCGCTCCCAGGTGGCTTCATCCTCCGTGTGGTGACTCCACTGGACTTTGCAAAACTTGATAACCTTGCTGCGGGTAACTCGGCTGGCATACTCGAGAATCTTAACGAGTTTCTCCTCATAAGTCAAATCACTTTCCAACTGAATCGCTTCCAGTGGCACCGTATCTCTTAGTGGTATCTCAGCCATCTCTGCGTGGCACTTCTTCAACTGCGAAACATGAAATACATCATGTACTCCAGACAATCCTTCGGGCAATTCCAGCTTGTAGGCAACTTCTCCCATACGTTCCAACACTGTGTATGGTCCGATAAAACGAGGCGCTAACTTTCCCTTAACTCCAAAGCGCTTCACTCCTCGAAGTGGTGATACTCGAAGATACACTCTGTCTCCGACTTCGTGAACTGTCTCCTTGCGTTTAGAATCAGCATAACTCTTCTGCCTGGACTGGGCTACCTTGAGCCTATCGCGAATCAACCTTACTTTCTGTTCAGACTCCTTAATCAAATCCGGTCCAAACAACTGACGGTCTCCAACTTCGTCCCATAACAACGGTGTTCTACACCTCCTTCCGTACAAAGCTTCGAAAGGGGCCATCTTCAAATTGGTTTGATAACTGTTGTTATACGAAAACTCCGCATATGGCAAATTGTCGTCCCAACTAGATCCATAATCTAATGCACATGCTCTCAACATGTCCTCCAAAATCTGGTTGACTCTCTCGGTCTGTCCATCTGTCTGCGGGTGAAATGCTGTACTAAATTCCAGCCTGGTTCCCAATGTTTCATGTAGCTGCTTCCAAAACTTCGAGGTAAATTGGGTTCCTCTGTCTGATACAATGGTCCTCGGAACTCCATGCAAACATACTATCCTGGTCATGTATATCTTTGCCAACTTAGCACTGGTGTAAGTGGTCTTTACTGGAATGAAATGAGCCACTTTCGTCAAACGGTCGACTACAACCCATATCGAGTCATAGCCTGAACGAGTCCTGGGTAATCCTGTGATAAAATCCATGCCTATTTTATCCCACTTCCATTCGGGTATCGGCAATGGCTGTAGCAATCCTGCTGGCTTCTGATGCTCTGCCTTCACTCTCTGACATACATCACATACTGCTACAAACTCCGCAATATCCTTCTTCATTCCGGTCCACCAGAAAGTATTCTTCAAATCCAAATACATCTTGGTATTCCCTGGGTGAATCGAGTATGGTGAATCATGGGCTTCTTGCAAAATCAACTTCCTGATCTCTGGATCATTTGGCACATATACACGGTCCTCAAACCATAAGGTATCGTGCTCATCCTCACGAAATCCCTTGGCTTTTCCTTTGCTCATCTTCTCCTTTATCTCTTCAATCTCCTTGTCTGTCTTCTGAGCTTCTCTGATCCTTTCCATCAAGGTAGACTGAATCTCCAATGTCGCTAAATAGCCTCTAGGGACTATCTCCAAACATAGCTCACGTAGGTCCTCGGCTAACTCCTGAGGTAACTCTCCTGTCATGAGGGTGTTGACATGACTCTTGCAGCTCAACGCGTCTGCTACTACGTTAGCCTTTCCAGGGTGATAATGCAATCTCATATCATAGTCTTTAATGAGCTCCAACCATCTCCTCTGTCTGAGGTTTAACTCCTTCTGTGTGAAAATGTACTTCAAACTCTTGTGATCCGTGTACACCTCACAATGGTTTCCGATGAGAAAATTTCTCCATGTCTTCAATGCATGGACCACGGCTGCCAATTCCAAATCATGCGTAGCATAATTCTTCTCATGGGGTTTAAGTTGTCGTGAAGCATACGAAACAACTCTTCCTTCCTGCATAAGCACTGCTCCAAGTCCTCGACGAGAAGCGTCGCAATAAACTTCATAGTCCTTGCGTTGATCTGGCAGAATCAACACTGGTGATGTAACCAATCGTTTCTTCAACTCTTGGAAACTAGCTTCACATTCCTCAGTCCAATCAAATTTGGTGTCCTTCTTCAATAGCTCAGTCATGGGCTTAGCAATCTTTGAGAAATTCTCGATAAATCTCCGGTAGTATCCTGCAAGTCCAAGAAAACTCCGGATTTCTCCAACTGTCGTGGGTGATTCCCAACTTGTCACTGTGTCAACCTTGGCAGGGTCTACTGCTATTCCTTCTCCAGAAGTAACATGTCCAAGGAATCCAACTTCCTTCAACCAAAACTCACATTTGCTGAACTTGGCATATAACTGATGTTCTCTGAGCTTCTCAAGTACCAATCGCAAATGCTCCTCATGCTCTTCTTCATCCTTGGAAAAGATTAAAATATCATCAATGAACACCACGACGAACTTATCCAAAAACTCCATAAACACTTTGTTCATCAGGTTCATGAAATAGGCCGGTGCGTTAGTCAGTCCAAATGACATAACGGTGTACTCATACAATCCATATCTGGTGGTAAATGCCGTCTTAGGTATATCCTGCTCTCGAATCTTTAACTGGTGGTATCCTGATCGTAGATCGATCTTGGAAAATACTTTAGCTCCTTGCAAGCGGTCAAACAAATCATTGATCATCGGCAGTGGGTACTTGTTTTTGATGGTCACTTCATTCAATCCTCGGTAATCAACAACCATCCTTAGTGATCCATCTTTCTTCTCTACTAGAAGTACTGGTGATCCCCAAGGTGACGAACTTGGGCGAATATAGCCTTTATCCAGTAACTCCTTGATCTGCTTCTTAATTTCCTCCAAATCCTTTGCGGGCATCCTGTACGGTCTCTTAGATATTGGCCCTGTGCCTGGCAAAAGTTCAATCAAGAACTCAATGTCTCTATTTGGTGGCATGCCTGGTAACTCTTCTGGAAATACATCCGGATAATCCTTCACCACTGGTACTTCCTCCTGTACAACTCCTGATAAGGAATTCACTTGAGTCCTCTTTGGCATATGCCGGGATACATACTTGATCCTTTTTCCTTCTGGGGTGGTAAGCAAAATCGTTTTACTGGCACAATCGATGTTTCCTCCATACAACGATAGCCAATCCATTCCCAAAATCACATCCAAACCTTGCGATTCCAAAACAATGAGGTCTGAGGGGAAAACATGCCTACCAATGGCCAACGGTATCTGAAAACATCCTTGGGTGGCCATATACTCTGCTCCTCGCGAGGTTACTAACATGGGGCTTTTGAGGACTTGGGTGGACATCTTAAACTTGTTTACGAATCCCCTTGATATGTATGAATGTGATGCACCAGTATCGAAAAGAACAGTTGCAGTAAATGACTTAACCAAAAACTTACCTATTACTGCATCAGGCTGAGCTTCAATCTCCTCCACGCTCACGTGGTTCACATGTCCTTTGTTGAACGGGTTCGGCTTCTTCCCAGAGCTTCCATTGCCATTACCATTTTGGGCTTCGGGACAATCGGTAGCATAATGTCCCGTCTTCTGGCACTTGAAACAGGTAATGTGACTTAGATCTCCCTTGGTTGGGGTAGATGGGTTGGTGCGGTTCTGTCCGTTTCCTCCTCCATTCCCATTACCATTCTTGGAGCCATTATGGTTGTGCGAACTACCTCCTCCATGGGTATGCTGAAACTGTCCTCCCGGCTTCGGGGTAAATCGTGGCTTCTGCTGGGCTCCAGAATTGTACTTCCCTTGTCCATACTTCCTCTTGCGGTTTTCAATCTGCTGTTGCTTCCCTTCAATCATGAGAGCTCTATCTACCAGCTCCGGTTAGTTGTTGAAGGTTGCTACCATCAACTGCATACTCAGCTCATCATTCAGACCTTCCAAGAATTTCTCCTGCTTGGCTGCATCCGTAGCAACGTCATCTGGTGCATAACATGCTAACTTACTGAAATCTTCCACATACTGGCCTACGGTGCATCCTCCTTGGCGTAGGTTGCGAAACTCACGCTTCTTCATAGCCATAGCTCCTGCTGAAACATGAGCTATACGGAAAGCTTGCTGAAACTGGTCCCATGTGACAGTGTCAATAGGGTGTGTGGCTGTATAATTCTCCCACCATGATGATGCGGGTCCATCAAGCTGATGTGCGGCAAAACGCACTCTTTCCGCATCTGTGCATCCTGCAGTGGTCAACTCCCTTCCAACTTTGCGGAGCCAATCATCTGCAACAATCGGCTCGGTGCTGCTGGAAAACACCGGCGGGTTTAGCCTTAAGAAACGGGCTAAGTGATCAACAGGTGGTGGTGGCGGTGGGTTGTTGTTGTTGTTGTTGCCTTGGTTCTGAACTAACACTTGCGTCAGGGCATTCTGTTGCTGAATCAACTGGGTGATCTCTGGCGGGAAAACAAATCCGGGGTCGCGTCTCGGAGGCATCTGATAGTTTAGAAAAGATGAGAATTAAGAATAGAAGGAGGTCTATAGAGAAAACACTACCCATATGCTCATGAGACAAATTCAATCAATATCACTCAATCAATCCAAACAAGGCAAAACAATCGATCTAACTAGCGTTACAAAGTGCTTGAGCTATACTACTAAATGGGGGAAAAACTACTACTGATATGGTGGTCTACTAAAATTCTGATCCGTTGAAGACTCCATGATGTCTGCTCCAGCTTCATCAATCCATTCGTCTTCACTTGCTTCCGAGTCGGTGTCGTCGATGATGATGTAGTTATCCGGACAAGTGCATTCGTCGACTTCTGCTTTTGGCACTGGATTTCCCACGAATGCTCCAATCTTATTCTCCAGGTCGTCAATCTTCCCTACTAGTGCGTTGATTTCCTCCAAATAATCTTCGCGGGTAGCCTTGAGTTCTTCTTGGAGTTCCTTGATCTTCGTGAATGCCTTCTTCAGTTCTTCCTTGTCCGTGCACATCTGATTCTCCTGGCGTCGAATATGTTGGTTCTGCTCCTGGATGAAAGCTGCAATTGATCCATCCTTCTTGGTCTTGATCATCTCCCATTGCGCGTCTCGACGTCCACAAATTTGGTAAATTGTATCCTTAAGCTCCTGGTGATAGACTTCTCCAATGCGTCCCATGGCGATATGTGCGGCCATGCTCTTCCCTAAACTCCAAGTTGGTGCTTCGAAAACCAATCTCATGGGTTCCGTAATTGGCGCAAACGTTCTTCCTGGAATGATAACTTGAATCTTCCAGCTCTCTTCTTCAGGTAATGTGGCGTTGTAGGTTCCGGTGACGCTTGGTATTCCTATGTTCAAGTACTTGGTGACTTCCTTCAAGTGTCGACCAAACGGCGTGTCTTCATCTGGTTGCATGAACTTGCTCCTTGCATTCGCCATTCCTAAAAGAGTAGAAAGTGGAGAGGGGTCAGAAATGAGAAGAGAGAAGTTTTCTAGGGCTTAAGCTTAGTGGTCGTGTCCTACAGTCAGCGTGGGCTCTGATACCAACTTTGTAGCGACCAGACCTCAAATGGTCTGTGCTGCTGTGCACCAGTGTCATCCCTGGATCAGTAATGCTGACACGCACAGTACAAATGGAGGATTTATAACAGAGTAGCAATCACACACTTATTACATCGAATATCTCCAAAGAGATAAGTATGATTAACATGGCTTAAGGCCATCTAATAACGATAACAGCGGAAGACTTGGAAGATAAGTGAGTCCATCAACTCCAGCGGCATCACTGAGTATAAGACCACGACCTAAGGCACCTTACTCGTCGTCTGAAAAGTCTGCAACATGAAACGTTGCAGCCCGAAACGGGTCAGCACATAGAATATGCTGGCAAAGTAACACATAGAGAGCAATGAACAATAATAATGCTATACTATATGCATATATGGCTGGTGGAAAAGCTCTATGGTTACAGTTTTGCGAAAAGCCAATTTTATCCTACTGCAAAGGAATAAATTTTATTTAACTATCATGGTGGTTGAAACATTGAGAAGGTACCTCCAACTCAATCCCAATTAAGTAACATCATTAACCCAACAAAATTAATTATAAGTATCACGGTGATGAGATTCAAATGATAATCCAGATACTAGATACTCAAGTTGTCCATAACCGGGGACACGGCTAATCATGATCAGTTTGTACACTCTGCAGAGGTTTGTGCACTTTTCCCCACAAGACTCGATCGCCTCTGCTTGATTCTCGCACTACAGGATGTTTGAGAAACGGATGACCGAGACACAGTCTTTCAGAAACAATCACTCTTTACTCTGGATGGACCGGTACACCTACTTTCCCCTACATCTGCTAGTCCACCTCTTCAAGAGATGATGTAACCTACTCAGCTATGCTAGAGCCCATAATAGCTTGTGGCTGCACACGGAAGTTTCTAGCATGAATAATCTTATGATCCCTTTGAGCCTGGGTGGCGGACCTTATACATACAGACAACACTGGGTTCTCCAGGTGCCTCAATCCACCCAGATGTGAGTTTTAGTTGCCACCTTAAGTTGAACCATTATTAAACATCTCACATCTGTCATGAATATCACCCAAACCCAATCCACGTCTACGAGCATAGCATGGCAATATAATAGCAACGTAGAAGTAACTCCCAAGGGTTTGATATAGTAAAGCAGGTAATAGGTACTACCTCAACTACTTCCCAATACCCACAGTTTATTTAGATCCTAATCATGCAATGTTTGAGGAAAACAGATCTAATGCAATAAAACTGGGTATGAACGGGGTATGATCAAAGTGTTACTTGCCTTGCTGATGATCCGCAAAACCTAGCGAGTCGAAGTAACAAGCGGCACACTCCGGGTACTCTATCGCAAACAAACAAGCATACAATCAGTACTCAGCTAATGCACAGGTAAAACTCGAATGAAAGATCCAACCAGAAAGTTCAACTTAAGAACTCCGGTTTGCAAAAAGAATCAACTCGAAAGAAGCAACGAAAGTCAAACGGCGAAAGAAAGAAACTTCGTTTGCTAATCTGGAGCTAGGTCAAATTTTACTGTAGCAAAAACTTGTTTGAGTAGGTTAAACGGAAAGAGAATTTCGAGACGAAACTCTGGGCGCTTGAATCGCCTGATTCCGATAAACGAGCGAGAAGTTAAACAGATTCGAAGATTCGATCAGAAATCGAATCTGAGAAAATAACGAGAAAATCCGACGAAAAAGAAAAACGGACGAACGGTTAAATAACGGACGTTCGTTAACAGAGAAAAACATATCCCCGTTGAGGACATGCATATCCCCATTGAGGTAACTTAGTGTTTCACGGAAGTTCTTTGGTTTCATGCTAACCGAAGGTGGTTATTAATAAGACTTGATCAACCTTATTAATTGATCATCTTTGAGAGGTATGAAGTTGATGAATTTAGTAGGCACTACATTCTATCCTTATCATTTGCTTTCTGTTTTTCTTAGCTAAATAAAATAAAAGGCCATGCTTATATTGTTTTCTGGATTTTCCATGCAATAAAAAATGACCCAAAAATAAAAGTTCTCACAATGACCTGAAAATTTAATACCATTTTTCTGAATATTTCTGAAATTTTAGTGCAAATAACATTAGAGGGGGGTGCACCAAGTTGGCACAACCCACCCGGGCGTGCCAGCAGCCCCAGGCGCGCCCTGGTGAGTTATGGCCCCCACATGGTCCCCCTCGCTTATCTCTTTAGCCCATGTCATCACCTACCTCCAGAAAAAATCACTATTGCTCTCTCTCTCTCTTTCGTGTTCTTGCTCTCAAACTCGCGGATTCCGATCTCTTTGCTCGAAGCTCCATTTCCGAAACGGTTTGGGAGATTGCTACTTGGTATGTGACTCCTCCATTGGCCCAGTTAGTTTTTGCTTTAGTGGATTATATTTTGAATAATTAGCTACTCTTTGTGCTGCTGTAGATGAGCTTGCATGTTGAATTCTTAGAGTTCTAAGTACTTTGAATGCTCAATATAGCCTCTATGCATGCTTATGAGTAGTTGCTATTAATCTTCTGAAGTTTTGTTGACGAAATTTTGTGGACTAAATTTTTTCAGAATTTTGTTCCTAGGAATAAGATGAATATCTTTAGGAAGTTTGCTTCCAAGAATAGCTCTAATGGAGTCATTGGGGAATCGTCGGATAGTGACCTCCATACTCGAAGGAGGGAGGAGGTGCGGCCATGCGAATGGCTGCACAACCCCTTCATGGATGGAGCTGGGTTCCGTCAAGAGTTCGCAAAATTTGCTGCTAATGCTGGGCATACCAACTTCAATGCAGCTGAGGGTGGATACAGGATCATGCCAGACGACATCATTGCCTACCGGAATGCCCAGGCAGCGGAGGAGGAGGAGCCTCAGGAGTGGGACACTCAGGTGCCTACTCCACAGCACTTCAATGTGGGACCGGATGGCTACTGCGAGTGGTGATTACCAAGCTAGGCCAAAAGCATAAGCTTGGGGCAGTACGTGTTTCCACCGACATTATATTCATGTTCACACATTTCATTCGAGTTGTGGGTGTTCACACTTTTTCATTGTATTATCCATCCTAGATTTATTTTTTTTCGCTTTCTTCTTATGTGTTTGAAAAACTCTGAGAAAACCCAAAAATATTTCTTGCTTCTTTTCGGTTTTTCTTTCTAGTTTAAATAGCTGTAGTATTAAAAGAAAACCCCCAAAGATTTCTCGATTCTTCTTCTTGCTTGTTGGGAGCTTTCCCATATAAATAGTTTTTCTTGTTTTTGTTTTTCTTCCTTTTAATTTGCTTTGTTCAAGAAAAAACTAAAAACTCCAAAAATATTTCAGTGTGTTTCTTTGGAATTCTTTTTTTATTGAGTCATACCGAGGAGAAGACCACAATGAAAATGTTGAGCGGCTCTCATTTGTATTGTTATTGATCTAACGAAGAGCTCATGTTACCTTGTCTTCTCCTTTTGAATAAAATGTTTGCATATTCCAGCTTAGTCCACGCGACACTCTTGCACTATTATTATTTTCATACCATTCGGTCGTGCAAGTGAAAGGCAATAATGACGATATTTGATGAACTGGTTGTGGTAGAGAGAAACGTGTATGAACTCAACTTGTTCTATTTTTGTAAATATGTTTAACCTAGTATCCATGATTCAACCTATTATGATCAGACATGTTTGCAATGACAATTAGAGATTATAGTTTCTCATGCCATGCTTAAGTAGCTAGGAGTGGCTAATGATTTATCTTGGATGTCAACATGCATTAAAACGATTGTGATGTAGTATGATGAAATGGTATCCTCCTCCGAATGTTTCGAGTGGCTTGACTTGGCACATGTTCACGCATGTAGTTGAATCAAAATCAGCATAGCCTTTATTATATTTATGTTCATGGTGCTCATATCTTACTCATGCTAATATTCAATGTTTATTATGTATAATACATGTTCATAACCGTTTTCGCTCTCTAGCTGGCCGCTTCTCAACCTATCTGCTAGCCTCCGCGTGTACTAAGCGGAAATGCTGCTTGTGCATCAAAATCCTAAAACCCAAGTTATACCAGATGAGTCCACCATGCCTACCTATATGCGGTATTACCCTGCCGTTCCAAGTAAAGTTGCATGTGCCACCTCAAAAACTTCAAATGAGCATTTGTTTTTGTCTGCCTGGATTATTTATAGAGCGACAGGGGGTAGTCACTATCTTCCATGCTAAGCGGGTTATTCTCATGATGAGTGTTTATTCACTCGTCCTTGCATGAGAGGGGCGGTAATAGGGATTCCTAGTCCCGAAATCAAAAATTGCAAATAATTAAACAAAACTCCCCCAGGACTGATGTTGGTATGGACGGTACCCGTGGACTCGACTAGCCGTGGAGTGTGTTTGTTGGTGGAGGGGGATTAAACCTTTACTTTTATCGCTTGGGTACCGCCACTAATGTGTTTAGCATGAAAGATATTGATAACTTTTGGTCGTGAAGTAAATAGGAAGGGTGCATTTCCCAAAATTTCATTTATCTATGTTATTAAAGCTTTGAGCTCTGGCACCCTGCTTCCCTCTGTGAAGGGACTATCTATTTACTTTTGTGTTGAGTCATCACCTTCTCAAATAAGCGCCAGACCTGAGAGCAATATTGTCATCCTCATGCATTGTGTATAGTTAATGTTGAATGCATCATGACTGGATATTTTCTACCATGAATTACAATGTTTAGTCGCTGCTTGAACTTTGGAGGTGCTCTGCATTTATGTTGTGCGGTCTTAGAAAGGGCTAGCGAGATACCACTGTTGGCATATTGTATCATGATTGTTTTGACAAAGTGTTGGCATCTGAGATATCTTTTTATTGCTCGCTAGTTGATTATGCCATTGATATGAGTTAACATAATTTTTACAAGTTATTATTGACATGGTTAGTCATAATCTTTGCTGAAAACCTGGGTGCTACTTAAGCTTATTTATGTAAACAAGAGCAAAAGATTTCGTAAAAGTTTTTCTTTTTCACTTTCAGATTATCAAGTGAATTGCTTGAGGACAAGCAAAGGTTTAAGCTAGGGGGAGTTGATACGTCTCGGTCATATCTACTTTTCCTAACGCTTTTCCTCTTGTTTTTGGACTCTAATTTGCATGATTTGAATGAAACTAACCCGGACTGACGTTGTTTTCAGCAGAACTACCATGGGGTTGTTTTTGTGCAGAAATAAAAGTTCTCGGATTGGAACGAAACTTTTTGGAGAATTTTTATACAATAAAAGAAAAATATAGGAGCCAAGAACCACCAAAGGGGGGGTCCCTGGGGGAGCACAACCCACCAGGGCGCACCACCCTCCTGGCGCGCCCAGGTGGGTTGTGCCCACCCGGTGGTCCAGCAGACCCTATCTCCGGTGCTATGAAATCACATTCTTCCAGAAAGAAATCAGGGAGGAAGAATTATCTCGTTTCACGATACGAAGCCGCCGCCACCTCCCGTTCTTCATTGGGAGGCCATATATGGAGTACATTTGGGGCTCTAGAAAGGGGGATCTTCAATCTGCGTCATCACCAACCCTTCCTCATCGCCAATTCCATGATGCTCCCCACCGGGAGTGAGTAATTCCTTCGTAGGCTCACTGGTCGGTCAAAAGTTGGATGAGATTCACCATGTAATCGAGTTAGTTTTGTTAGAGCTTAATTCCTAGTATTCATCATGTTCTGAGATTGCTATTGATATGACTTTGCCATGCTTAATGCTTGTCACTTTGGGCCTGGGTGCCATGATTTCAGATCTGAACTGTTTATGTTATTGCTACTTCTTGAGCTTGCATTGATTTTTTCCTTGAAGAGGAAAGGGAGATGCAGCAAAGTAGAGGTAAGTATTTCCCTCAATTTTGAGAACCAAGGTATCAATCCAGTAGGAGATACACGCAAGTCTCCAATCTATGTACCTGCACAAAAAATCAAACACTTGCACCCAACACGATAAAGTGGTTGTCAATCCCTTCACGGTCATTTGCAAAGGTGAGATCGATAGAGATAGATATAAAAGATTACTAAAACGTAAAACAAAGTAAAAGTGAATAAGTTGAGTGAGATATTTTTGGTTTTTTGGTTTATAGATCTGAAAATATATGATGGAAAAAAGACCCGGGGGCCATAGGTTTCACTAGAGGCTTCTCGCTTGAAGGAAAATAATACGGTGGCTGAACAAATTACTGTCGAGCAATTGATAGAAAAGCGCAAAGTTATGACGATATCCAGGAAATAATTATGAATATAGGCATCACGTCCGTGTCAAGTAGACCGACTCCTGCCTGCATCTACTACTATTACTCCACACATCGACCACCATCCAGCATGCATCTAGAGTATTAAGTTCATAAGAACGGAGTAACGCCTTAAGTAAGATGACATGATGCAGAGGGATAAACTCAAGAAATATGATGAAAACCCCATCTTTTTACCCTTGATGGCAACAATACAATACGTGTCTCGCTACCTCTACTTTGTCACTGGGTGAGATCACTGCAAGATTGAACCAAAAACTAAGCACCTCTCCAATTGCAACAAGAACCAATCTAGTTGGCCAAACCAAACCGATAATTCGAAGAGAAATACAAAGATATCAAATCATGCATATAAGAATTCAAAGAAGATTCAAATAATATTCATAGATAATCTGATCATAAATCCACAATTCATCGGATCTCGACAAACACACCGCAAAAGAATATTACATCGGATAGATCTCCAAGAACATCAAGGATAACATGGTATTGAGGATCAAAGAGAGAGAAGAAGCCATCTAGCTACTAGCTATGGCCCGTAGGTTTGTGGTAAACTACTCATGCTTCACCGAAAGGGAAATAGGGTTGATGTAAAAGCCCCCCGTGATCGAATCGCCCTCCGGCAGGGTGCCGGAAAAGGTCTCTAGATGGGATACAGAAGGTTACGGTGGCGGAAAAGTATTTTGGTGGACTTTTCTGGTCGTTTGGGAATATTTCTGAATTTATAGGCCAAGAATTAGGGTTGGAGGAGCTCCGAGGGGCCCACAAGCCCTCAGGGCGCCCCCCGGGGGCGCGCTGATGACCCACAAGTATTAGGGATCTATCTTAGTCCTTTCAATAAGTAAGAGTGTCGAACCTAACGAGGAGCAGAAGGAAATGACAAGCGGTTTTCAGCAAGGTATTCTCTGCAAGTACTTAAATTATCGGTAACACATAGTTGTGTGATAAGATAATTCGTCACGGGTAACAAGTACCAAATGTAACTAAGGTGTAGCAAGGTGGCCCAATCCTTTTTGTAGCAAAGGACAAGCCTGGACGAACTCTTATTAAAGCAAAGTGCTCCCGAGGACACATGGGAATTACTGTCAAGTTAGTTTTCCTCATGCTCATATGATTCACGTTCGTTACTTTGATAATTTGATATGTGGGCGGACCGGTGCTTGGGTGTTTCCCTTACTTGGACAAGCCTCCCACTTATGATTAACCCCTCTCGCAAGCATCCGCAACTATGAAAGAAGAATTAAGATAAATCTAACCATAGCGTGAAACATGTGGATCCAAATCAGCCCCTTACGAAGCAACGCATAAACTAGGGTTTATGCTTCTGTCACTCTAGCAACCCATCATCTACTTATTACTTACCAATGCCTTCCCCTAGGCCCAAATCATGGTGAAGTGTCATGTAGTCGACATTCACATAACACCACTAGAGGAAAGACAACATACATCTCATCAAAATATTGAACGAATACCAAAATCACATGATTACTTATAACAAGACTTCTCCCATGTCCTCAGGAACAAACGTAACTACTCACAAAGCATATTCGTGTTCATAATCAGAGGGGTATTGAATATCATTAAGGATCTGAACATATGATCTTCCACCAAATAAATCAACTAGCATCAACTACAAGGAGTAATCAACACTACTAGCAACCCACAGGTACCAATCTGAGGTTTTGAGGCAAATATCAGATACAAGAGATGAACTAGGGTTTGAGAGGAGATGGTTCTCGTGAAGATGTTGATGGGTATTGACCCCCTATCGATGAGAGGATCGTTGGTAATGATGATGGCTTCAATTTCCCCTCTGGGAGGGAAGTTTCCCCGGTAGAACAGCTCCGCCGGAGCCCTAGATTACTTCTGCCCAGGTTCCACCTCGAGATGGCGGCGCTTCATCCTGAAAGCTTCCTTCTGATTTTTTTTCCAGGTCAAAAGACGTCATAAAGCAGAAGATGGGCACCGGAGGCCTGCCACGGGACCCACAAGCGCTAGGGGCGCGCCCCGCAAGCTTGTGGCCACCTGGTGGGTCCCCCTCTGGTATTTCTCTACCAAATATTTTTTATATATTCCAAAATAATTCTTCGTAAATTTTCAGGACTTTTGGAGTTGTGCAGAATACGTCTCTCGGATTTGCACCCTTTCCAGTCCAGAATTCCAGCTGTCGGCATTCTCCCTCTTCATGTAAAGCTTGTAAAATAAGAGAGAAAGACATAAATATTGTACCATAATGTGTAATAACAGCCCATAATGCAATAAATATCAATATAAAAGCATGATGCAAGATGGACGTATCAACTCCCCTAAGCTTAGACCTCGCTTGTCCTCAAGCGAAAGCCGAAATCGAAAAATATGTCCACATGTTTAGAGATAGAGGTGTTGATAAATTAAAATACGGACATGAGTGAAGGAAATATGCCCTAGAGGCAATAATAAAGTTATTATTTTATTTCCTTATATCATGATAAATGTTTATTATTCATGCTAGAATTGTATTAACCGGAAACTTAGTACATGTGTGAATACATAGACACACAGAGTGTCCCTAGTATGCCTCTACTTGACTAGCTCGTTAATCAAAGATGGTTAAGTTTCCTAACCATAGACATGCGTTGTCATTTTATGAACGAGATCACATCGTGATGGACAAGACCTATCCGTTAGCTTAGCATAATGATCGTTAAGTTTTATTGTTATTGCTTTCTTCATGACTTATACATGTTCCTCTGACTATGATATTATGCAACTCCCGAATACCGGAGGAACACCTTGTGTGCTATAAAACGTCACAAAGTAACTGGGTGATTATAAAGATGCTCTACAGGTCTCTCCGAAGGTGTTTGTTGGGTTGGCATAGATCGAGATTAGGATTTGTCACTCCGTGTATCGAAGAGGTATCTTTGGGCCCTCTCGGTAATGCACATCACTATAAGCCTTGCAAGCAATGTGACTAATGAGTTAGTTGCAGGATGATGCATTACGGAACGAGTAAAGATACTTGCTGGTAACGAGATTGAGCTAGGTATGCTGATATAGATGATCGAATCTCGGGCAAGTAACATACCGATGACAAAGGGAATGACATATGTTGTCATGCGGTTTGACCGATAAAGACCTTCATAGAATATGTAGGAACCAATATGATAATCTAGGTTCCGCTATTGGTTATTGACCGGAGATGTGTCTCGGTCATGTCTACATAGTTCTCGCAACCGTAGGGTCCGCACGCTTAACGTTCGATGACGATTTGTATTATGAGTTATGTGTTTTGGTTACCGAAGTTTGTTCGGAGTCCCAGATGAAATCACAGACATGACGAGGAGTCTCGAAATGGTCGAGAGGTAAAGACTGATATATTGGAAGGTAGTATTCGGACACCGGAAGGGTTCCAGAGTGTATCGGGTACATACTCGAGTACCGGAGGGGTTACCGGAACCCCCCGGGGAAAGATATGGGCCATATGGGCCATAGGAGGGAGGCTAACCAACCCACAAGGGGCTGGTGCACCCCCCACAAGGGATGAGGCCGAATTGTATTAGGGAAGGGGGCGGCGCCCCCCTTTCCTTCTCCTACTCCTTCTCCTTTCCCCCTACGAAAGAAGGAAAAGAAGGGGGGCCGAATCCTACTAGGACTGGAGTGCTAGTAGGACTTCCCTCTCCCTGGCATGCCCCTTGTTGGCCGGCCTCCTCCTCCCCTCCTTTATATACGTGGGCAGGGCACCCCTTGGAGACACAACAATTGTTCCAAGCCGTGTGCGGCATCTCTCTCCACAGTTTGCTCCTCCGGTCATAGCGTCGTAGTGCTTAGGCGAAGCCCTGCGCGGATCACATAACCATCACCGTCACCACGCCGTCTTTCTGACGAAACTCTCCCTCGACCCTCTGCTGGATCAAGAGTTCGAATGACGTCATCGAGCTGAACGTGTTCTGAACTTGGAGGTGTCGTACGTTCGGTACTTGGATCGGTTGGATCTCGAAGACGTTCGACTACATCAACCGTGATACATAACGCTTCTGCTTTCGGTCTACGAGGGTACGTGGACACACTCTCCCGTCTTGTTGCTATGCTTCTCCTAGATAGATCTTGCGTGATCGTAGGAAATTTTTTGAATTACTACGTTCCCCAACAATGAGGGCATCATGATCATCTTTAGAACATCAACATATATTGAGATATAATTTCTTATGCTAAAGTGACAATTCGTTCACAAGGTAAAGTATGAACCAAAAAACTTTGTTGATAACTAACAAACTATGATCTCAGTCATTGAAGCAATTGCAATCTATCATAATATCGGAAAGAGTCAATGTAAGAGCTTTTGTATAGCAAGTCCACATACTCAACCATCTCTTAGTCTTTCATAATTGCTAACACTCACGCGATACTTGAGTTCAAAGCCTCAGTCGGACACACAAAAAGATAGGGGCTTATAGTTTCCCCTCCCAACCTTTTACCTCAAGGGTAATGTCAACAATAATACTTTATGATAACCTACATCCGAGTGGATATATATATCTGGATCTTTCCCCAACATATAGTGCTTGCCAAAAATAAAAGGTATAAAAAGGAAAGGTGAAGGTCACCATGACTCCTGTATAAGGGTAGAAAGTAAAAGTAAAAGATAGGCCCTTCGCAGAGGGAAGCAGAGGTTGTCATGCGCTTTTATTTTTGGATGCACAAAATCTTAATGCAAAAGAAGGTCACTTCATATTGCCGCTTGTGATAAAGAACTTTATTATGCAGTCTGTCGCTTTTATTTCTTCTATATCACCTGTTCATATAAAACTTATTTTCTTCACACTAAAAGATCATACATATTTAGAAAGCAACTTTTATTGCTTGCACCGATGACAACTTACTTGAAGGATCTTACTCAATCTATAGGTAGGTATGGTGGACTCTCATGGCAAAACTGGTTTAAGGGATATTTGGATGCACAAGTAGTATCTCTACTTGGTGCAAACGATTTGACTAGCATAAGAGGGAAATCAAGCTCAACGTGTTGGAGGATCCATGCTAATATAACTTCTATTCGCATATAAGAAAACATAACCCATTATGTTGTCTTCCTTCTCCAACATCGACTTTTTAGCATGTAAAATTTTAATGGGTGCTCACAATCACAAAAGATGTCCAAGATAATATATTTATATGTGAAACATCTCTTTCTTTATTACTTCCTATTAATTGCAACAATGACCAAAACTATGTTTGTCAACTCCCAACAAATTTTATTCATCATACTTCTTATATGTGAAGTCCTCACTCTCCATAAGATCATTATATAATCTTTTTACTTCTTTTAGTCTCTTTCTTTTTCTCAAGATCATAAGAAGAAAGCAAAGCCCTCAACTCAAAACTACTCTTTATTATATAAATCACGGACTCGATTACATAGATGGATCACAAAGCAAAACTCAAAAACTAAATCATACAAAAAAATTATTCTACTAGATCAAGATGTACCAAAAGGATCGAATTAAGAGAAATGACAAAGGTAAAGGTGTTATGCTGATACGATACCGGGACACCTCCCCCAAGCTTGGCTCGGGCCAAGGGGAGTGCCCATACCCATATATTTAGATCTCTTTCTTCGGAGGTGATGGTGCAATGTTCTTGGCAATAATACCCTTCAGGACGCGATTTTCTTCCTCTAGCCTATTGACTTGCTGTTTGAGATCCATTATTTCCTTACGGAGTTTGCCTGTGACGACCAGGGCTCCAATCACCTATGGATGCTTCCTGGCTGCGAGAGAAAAAGCAACACTCTTTTTCATGTTATCATAAGAGAGAAATTTAGCATTAGGAGATATGCCCGAGTTCGGTATTGCTGAGCTCTGGAGTTCCTCCATTATGAATCCAGGTTGAGGGCGAGAAGTGACTTCTTGATCTTCCTCCATGGCATCTACTCTTTTTAGGTCGGCCTCCATCTCTTCCTCCATTGACCACCCAAAGGGTTCAACTTCGTTGTAGGCCCTTGGGTCCTATGCCGGGTGAGAGACACGACTATCCCCGGCCGACTCTTGCAAAGACATCTTGCTCCAAATCTGCTGCAGAATTACATAAACATAATAACAGAGGTTTTTCCTGTGGTACGGTGGTCAAAACCTTCGGGGGATTATACAATGAATTTTTACCGACAAAAAGAAGTGTACTACAAGAAAACGGAGTTCGAAGGGCACACAAGGTGGCCACACGCCTGGGAGGCGCGCCCAGGGGGGTAGGGCGCGCCCCTAGGGCGTGTCGCCTCCTCGTGTACTTTTCGTACTATTTTTAATTTTCTTATTTTTTCAATATTCCAAAACGGAATAAATTGACATTGGGAAAGTTTTGGAGTCGGTTTACTTACCGTACCACATACCTATTCCTTTTTGGAGTTTGCAGTGTTCTGGTAGGTCTCCCTTATGTACTCCTCTGGAGTTATGGTATTAATAATATTGGTTTCAACATTTATGGGAGTACCTGAGATATAATGTTTGATTCTTTGCCCATTTACCACCTTCGGGTTGGTGCCTTCGGCGTTGTCGATTTTGATGGCACCGGAACGGTAAACCTCCTCGATAATGTAAGGCCCTTCCCAATTAGAGAGAAGTTTTCCTGCAAAAAATCTTAACCGAGAATTGTATAGGAAGGCATGGTCACCTACATTAAATTCAAGCTTTTGTATCCTTTTGTCATGCCATCTTTTAACTTTTTCTTTAAACAACTTGGCATTTTCATAGGCTTGGGTTCTCCATTCATCAAGAGAGCTAATGTCAAATAACCTCTTCTCACCGGCAAGTTTAAAATCATAGTTGAGCTCTTTAATTGCCCAATAAGCTTTATGTTCTAGTTCTAGAGGTAAGTGACACATGCTTTTCCATAAACCATTTTATATGGAGACATACCCATAGGGTTTTTATAAGCAGTTCTATAAGCCCATAATGCATCGTCAAGCTTCTTGGACCAATTCTTTCTAGATCTATTGACAGTCTTTTGCAAAGCCAACTTTATTTCTCTATTACTCAATTCTACTTGACCACTAGACTGAGGATGATATGGAGATGCAATTATATGGTTAACATCATATTTAGCAAGCAATTTATGGAAAGCACCATGAATAAAATGTGAACCACCATCAGTCGTTAAATATCTAGGGACTCCAAACCTCGGGAAAATAACATCTTTAAGCATTTTTAATAGAAGTGTTGTGATCAGCACTACTAGTTGCAATAGCTTCTACCCACTTAGTAACGTAATCAACAGCAACTAACATATGTGTATACCCATTAGAGGAAGGAAAAGGTCCCATATAATCAAAGCCCCAAACATCGAATGGTTCAATAACAAGTGAATAGTTCATAGGCATTTCCTGATGTCTACTAATATTACCAATCCTTTGACATTCATCACAAGACAAGACAAACTTACGAGCATCTTTGAAGAGAGTAGGCCAATAAAAACCAGATTGTAATACCTTGTGTGCAGTTCTATCTCCAGCATGGTGTCCTCTGTAGGCCTCGGAGTGACACTTGCGTAGGATCTGTTCCTGTTCATGCTCAGGTACACAACGTCTAATAGCACCATCTACTCCTTTATAAAGGTGTGGGTAATCCCAAAAGTAATGTCCTAAATCATAGAAAAACTTTTTAATTTTGCTGGTATGTAAAACTAGGTGGTATAAATTTAGCAACAATGTAATTAGCATAATCAGTATACCATGGAGCACTGTGAGAAGCATTTATGACAGCTAATTGTTCATCAGGAAAGATATCATCAATAGGTAGTGGGTCATTAAGAACATTTTCTAACCTAGCCAAGTTGTCTGCTACCGGGTTCTCAGCTCCCTTTCTATCAATAATATGCAAATCAAATTCTCGTAGCAAGAGAACCCATCTAATAAGTCTAGGTTTAGCATCTTTCTTTTCCATAATATATTTAATAGCAGCATGATCGGTGTGAACAGTTACTTTGGAATCAACAATATAATATCTGAACTTATCACAAGAAAACACAACTGCTAGAATTTCTTTTTCAGTAGTAGCATAATTTCTTTGAGCACTGTCTAGTGTTTTACTAGCATAATGAATAACATTCAATTTCTTATCAACTCTTTGTCCTAGAACAGCACCAACAACATAATCACTAGCACCACACATAATTTCAAAGGGTAAGTTCCAATCAGGTGGTTGAACAATAGGTGCGGAAATCAAGGCTTTCTTAAGTATTTCAAAGGCTTCTACACAATCGTCATAAAAAACAAATGGAACATCTTTTTGCAAAAGATTAGTAAGAGGCCTAGAAATTTTTGAGTAGTCTTTAATAAATCTCCTATGGAAACCAGCATGACCAAGGAAACTTCTTATACCTTTGATATCTTTAGAACACGATATCTTTTCAATAGCATCAACTTTAGCTTTATCCACTTCAATACCTCTTTCGGAGATTTTATGCCCCAAGACAATACCTTCATTAACCATAAAGTGGCACTTCTCCCAATTCAAGACAAGATTAGTTTCTTCACATCTCTGCAAAACTCGATCAAGGTTGCTTAAGCAATCATCAAAAGAAGTTCAGTAAACGGAGAAATCATCCATGAAAACCTCAACAATCTTTTCACAAAAGTCAGAGAATATAGCAGTCATACATCTGTGGAAGCTAGCAGGTGAATTGCATAAAACAAAAGGCATACGTCTATAAGCAAAAGTACCGAAAGGACAAGTAAAAATAGTCTTTTCTTGATCCTCTTGTGACATAGCACTGGTACGCACCGGTGCTATACAAACGGTTTTTAACCCCTTTCCGCGACGCTGTTTGGAACCGTCACCAAGTGAGTGTGGTGATAGCGGGGGTCCTTCCCACATGACCCAGAAACCGTCGGGGATATGCCCTCCTGGCACACACGCTCGACAAAATGAGGCCGTGTGCGACTGGCGAGCGCTCAAATACGGTTATACGTATAGTAGTGCTAAAATGCAATTATACAGGCAAAATTATTTTCGGTCGCAAGTACATCCCACACAGTCAGTCCCCGCTAAACGTTTTCGTTCATATGTACATCCCACACAGTCGCTCCAAGGAAAATGTTTCCATTCGCAGGTACATCACACACAATTTTCCCTATTAAATCGTTTGTGATAGCGTTGCCATTGCACACAATATTAACAATTTTATCGTTTGCGATATTGAATGCGTCACACACGGTGCATAGAAGAAACTATGTGGCAAAGGTTGTCCATCACACACAGTTTTTATGTGGTAAACATTTGCGCAAGGTGTCCTAACGCAAACAGTTTTCAAGAGGATGTCGTGTGTGAAGTGGAGATTGATCGCACACGTAGTGGATCCTAGAAACGTGTCTGATCTCCACGTCTATCGCAAACGTTTCACTTGTGCAAACCGTATGCAGTGTAATCCCCAATTAATACCTAATTTAAAAATCCCATTTTTGAATTTGAAAGTAGGCAATCTTTATTTCATATCCAACCATGTTTATTACAAATATAGGTTCAACCACGAATGCATAATTCGATGCACAGGTACATATACTGAAGAACTACAAAAGCACCAAGTAAAGAATGATGAACCACAGTTGTACTAAAGATTGCAAAGAGAGAGGCGAAAGACATTCTGGTTGTTGGAGAAGGTGAAGCGGAATGCCCATATTGTGCCCTCCTCCATGCGTAATGCGAGCACGACTCGGCCAACCCCTTGTGATGGCTGCCCGTCCATCTTTCATTTTCTTCATTACGACTTCTTGATGCTCATTGTAGTCTGGATGAAATACTTTAACCTTCATTGCGTGTCCACCAATCATGTACTTTGCGAGGTAATCTTGAGTGAACTGCTTCGGGAACCACTACGAACGAAAAAGATTCAGATATTGTTGTCTAACAACTCATTACGGGCAGTAAAAAGAGAAGGTTGCAGAGTTTTTAGTTACCATCCTGCAGCTCACTGTTGTGTTGGATAGAGCATAAACAAATAATTTTGTTGCCACCATTCGTATCTTTTTGCTAGTAATCTTATCAGTTTCCTCACTTGATGCTTGTTCATGAATATCTCATTGCCCCATACCCAAAAAGGGTTGATGCATGGATCTTTGCCAAGGGCATATGTACCTACGAGCAACAACTCAATATTAGAAGCTAACAAGTGTCCAGGCTTGGATCTATATGCACTACATTATGGAACGAGGGGGGGGGGTACAAGCTGAGGGATGAAGCTAACCTCGGTGGAAAATGGTGGCCATTCCCATTGTTGTCCTGCATAAGTAGTGGAAAGGCATGATAAGTACAACAACCTTAACATCAAACAAATATAGCAAAGGTAAAAACATCATCTCCAAATGATAGCTTGAATGTGTTGGTTTCAGCATGCTGTTAAAGCAGATATAAAATGGAAGGCCATGTTGCCGATAGCAGGCTTAACAGCCATCAAATAGTGCAATTCAAACTGGAATGGTTGAAAACGAATAGAACGTAGGTAATGCTTAAACATCACACTGGATAAATGTGTAAAACTGAAATAAAGGGGATGTGTTAACTACACCAGGCATAACTGGAACCAAATATAGCCGTTCAAACTGGTATTGATGCAGTCGAGCGGCACAGTTCCGACTTGCACATAATGAACAACATATTGTAAATGACTGAAATAAACAAGGCATGATCAGTATAACAACCAAATATAGCCATTGAAAACTGGACAGAGTCTCACTTCAACCAACCTAACAAGCAAATACAGATAAACAGGGCATATGCTTGAAAACTGGACAAATGCTCACTACAACCAACCTAACAAACAGATACAGATAAACAAGGCATCTGCTTGAAAACTGGACAAATGCTAAAAAAAGCAACCTAACAACCAAATACAGATAAACAAGACATTTGCTTGATAACTGGACATATGCTAAAAAAAGCAATGTAACAACCAAATACAGATAAACAAGGCATCTGCTTGATAACTGGACAAATGCTCACTGCAACCAAACTAAGAACCAAATACATATAAACTAGGCATCTGCTCGATAACTAGAAAATTGCTCACTACAACCAACCTAATAACCAAATATAGATAAACAAGGCATCTACTCACTATGAACAACCAAATATAGCCATTCGTGAAACTGAAGTGGACAATTCATACTTAAACATCACATAGCCCCATTGAACAATACATTTTTGCACAATTGAAATAATTAAACACGACACAGTTAAAGCACCGCACGGCAAATGCTACTACAACAAAGGGTACGGGTTGGCAAGCTAGAAAAAGGTAAGATTTGCTGATAGGATGTTGCCTCACATTTCATGGATGGGATCCTTCCAGTTGGAAGAGCACAGACCCATGGTGCGCTCTCTGATGTCACAGATGGGGTGTTTCACCTTGGAAGAACCTTCGTGGGTGCCCTCCTCGTGGTCGTGGTCATGGTCGATGAGATCTGACTTGGCAATTGAGGATCCCATGCTGCCGCCGTAGAACGTGTCCTTCAGAAATGACAAAATGGGCTCGATGGCGTATAAGGATCAGCGGCAGGGCCGTTGAAGAGATCGACGGCGGTTGAACCAGAGGGGTTGGGGATGGACCACTTAACCTGTGACATGGCCCGTGTGAAGCCGTCGCTGTGGACAAGCTTGATGTCATAGCCAGCTTTCCCGAGATACAATAATACGCTAGCCCGCTGACATGAAGCCTTCATCATGGCAACGTAGTCAACATCTTCGCCGGCTTACACGGTGACGTGTTGCTCCGGGATCGTCAGGTTGGGGCGAACGGCGGCCACCTCGCCAACGTCCACCGATGAGGCCATGATAAACTTCTTCTTGGTCGAACACTTGTCGGGCTCCCCGGGATACGTGGTCAAGCTTAGGCTACGACATTTTGGAGCAGGGGATGTGTATCTGGTGGGGAGGGACACCCCAGGCCTCATCTAAAAACCCAGGGGAGTGGGGCGACGGTATGGGAATTGCTGGGTAACCTGAACTTTATTATCTAAGCTAGGAGGAACAAGCAGACCGACAGGGGTTGGCGGCGGCGCCGGCTGCGAGCTAGGGTTTGAGGGGGGAGGGGGCCGGGTGGGGGGACTGTGGAGGGGTTGTGTGAGGATATGCCGCGCCTACTGGAAATTTTTGTAATGGTGGGTGGAGATGGTGGTGGATGAGGGAGGGCGACGGTTCAAATGTCGCGGCTACTGCAATTTTACTATAAGGTCGGTGCTGGAGGAGTGTGGGCGACGGTTGAAGTACGGCGGCTACTAAAATTTGGGTAAAGGAATTGATGCGGGGCGGGAGTGCCCAAGATCGCGCACGGTCCAATAACAATATGCGTGTATGATAATAAGGAAAAGTGGCGGAACCGCCAATTTTTGCAATGCTCAAGGCGGGTAGTTTGTTTTTATATTTCTAGCTACCTGGTCTATCGCACACGGTTCGTCCCAATTTCCAAATAAACTTACCTTCCTTTAGCATGCGCAGGTGGTGATTTTACAGCGCACTTGCATCGCACACGGTTAAGCCAGTACCTCCACCCTTTGCTCGCGCTTGCGCGGTCATGGTGATTTTACAGCGCACTTGCATCACACACGGTTGAGCCAGTACCTCCACCTTGGCTCGCGCTTGCGCAGTCGTCATGATTCACAGTGCACTTGTATCGCACACGGTTAAGATATGATACCCGTGTCTGTTGAGCGTCATCAGAGTCTTTGCAGCAAAAAAACGTTAGAGAGGGTCAAAAGACAACCACACCAGCATGTGGCCCAAAATATATGAGTGAAAAGGGTGGTCTGTGATGTTCAAGATTCCAAAGCACAACTTTGACCGCGCGGGCCCGCGGTTGGGAGCGTCGTCGAAGATCGATGAGAGGGGCCAGAAGTCAAGAACCACCTAGAAGTGGCCAAATATATGTAGGCATATTGGGTGTGATGTTTAAAACTTTAAATACAAAATGCATAACTTTGGTGGCACCTGCCTCGCAAACACGAAAGCACCCTTGGATATATCTATAATGACATAATGTCGTAGCTATCTACCATGCTTGGCCCACCACCTCTCACTTCGTGTCAGCGGGGCGGTGCACGTAATGATCGATACTTTGGTCATACATGCATATCTCCATGACCTACCATAAGACGGACCAATGAATCTATCGTTTGGTCAAACGACAACTATTGTTGTCGATAAACCGCTTGGGCCAATAGATTGAACCATCATAAATATCGCATGAGAGGGACCACAAAACCAGCACCTCTTGCATGCGGCCCAAAATGATGTACGTTGGGAAGGGTGATGTGTGTTTTCAATATAGAATAATGTACAATTTAGATGTGATACCTACCTCTCGATACAGACAACAACCATGAAGGCAAGGTAGTTAAGGACGAGATACGCAGGGTATGATGTAGGTCGAACCCAGCAATCCGAGCATGTGGGAGGGAATCCTGACAACGCATGAGCTCGAGCTTTGGCAGAGCGACATGTGACGGTGACCGGCCCTAACACGACCTAGGAGGAATCCATTAATGGCCAACACATACCCCTCGTTATCGGTCAAAGGGATGATATATATACACTCGGGGAGCCCACGGATATGCGTGTCATCACAAAAAACCGCACAAGGGAGACGTGGTCGATTAGAAGACCCCTATACACTGCATGCGACCCGAAAATATGTATGGGTACGGTGCTGTGTGATATGTTTAAATCTCGAATCACAACTTCAATGGGCCACCAACTACATTACAAACCGAACACCGTACCCGACTCCAAGCCTGGTTCAATCTATTTGGTCATCCCACGCATGCGCTCAAACTTTATTTGGTCTAGGATAGGACACATCTATACCCCTATATAGTGTGCGAATAACTTTGAAAGTTGGTCGTTGGATGAAGCCAATCCGACGGTACAGAGATGGCAAATCCAAGCACTACTAGCCATTGGATATCATCTACATTCCACTAGATTCTGCCACATGTACAATCTAGAAGACTCCATGGTTGAACTTTAGCATAATGCACAAACCTCATAACACAAGCACTTCTCCTTTGTTCTAGAATCTTCCATATCTTAATTGCCCAAACTTTTTTTCTTCTAATTGAATTGTCACTTTTTGTTTTTACTTTATGCTTTACAATGCACAATTCCATGAATCTTAAAATAGATTTTTTAAATAAAACTAATTTATTTTGGATGAGATTAACTATAAGAATAAAACGAACATCTACATCTTGCATATATGAATCAAAGCTTAGATGCTATAGTGTGGTATTTATTCATGATTTGGTTACCAAATCTCATGCGTGCAATGCACGTGTATCTTACTAGTAGCAATAGGAAACCATGATGGTCAAACCATTCTCGTTGTTGGGTCAAAGGGATAGATTGTGTGGGCCCCCCCTAATTGTCGGTAAAGGATAGTATATATATATATATACCTCAGGGAGCCCACAGCTATGTGCCGCGTCTATAGGCCGCACAAGGGGGACATGCTCGATAAGAAAACCCTGCCCCCTATACCCTGCATGCGACCTGAAAAAGGTTTATATAATCGCCATGACAGGTCAAGTCAATCATTCTTAAAAAAATTAGAGCAAAAAATAACCAATAAAAACATAGTCTACAGATTAGCAAAACAAGGATCCCAAGGTTTATATAATTGCAATGATAGGTCACTATAGAGATATATTATATCTCTATAATGACCGTGTCATGGCATTTAAATGAAGCTTGAGATATGCAACTTCCCACCGGGTCACCCATCCTTGGACTACTCCAGCCCGAGCATGCTTAACTTTTGCTTTCTATTTGACTAGGCTAGCGGATGGGAAGCCACCCCTTGCTGATAGGAATTGCGTCCTTGCCATTAAGGCATTTCACGTTGCTTACCCTATGGGACCTACTCCCTCCTATCACACAGATTTGTGCTTTTAGAAACTGTGTGCGATATTTACATGGCCGGTGTGTCGCCGCTAGCCTTCAATGAGCACTGACACTGGTAGCAGGAAAACAATGGGAGAAGAGGCGGGAAACCGATGAGAGGAGTGGCGGGAAATGGTAGCCTGTTTAGAAAACGTAGTAGAGAAGGAAGCATGAGCTAGCATGACGCATGCGCACAGTGCTTATTGTTGGGGAACATAGTATTTCAAAAAAATTCCTACGATCACGCAATATCTATCTAGGAGAAGCATAGCAACGAGCGGGGAGAGTGTGTCCACGTACCCTCGTAGACCGAAAGAGGAAGCGTTTAGTAACGCGGTTGATGTAGTCGAACGTCTTCGCGATCCAACCGATCAAGTACCGAATGCATGGCACGTCCGCGATCTGCACACGTTCAGCTCGGTGACGTCCCTCGAACTCTAGATCCAGATGAGGCCAAGGGAGAGTTTCGTCAGCACGATGGCGTGGTAACGGTGCTGATGAAGTTACCGACGCAGGGCTTCGCCTAAGCACTACGACAATATGACCGAGGTGGAAAACTATGGAAGGGGACACCGCACACGGCTAAGAGATTAACTTGTGTGTCTATGTGGTGCCCCCTCCCCTATATATAAAGGGGGGAGGAGGGGGCCGGCCGGCCTTGAGGGGCGCGCCCAAGGGGGGGAATCCTACTCCTACTAGGAGTAGGTTCCCCCCTTTCCTAGTCCAACAAGGAGGGGAAGGAAGGAGAAAGGGGAGAGAAGGAAGGAGGGGGCGACGCCCCACCCCTTGTCCAATTCGGACTAGGGGGCGCCACCTCCTGGCCGGCCCTCTCTCTCCTCTAAGGCCCATGGTGGACCACTAACTTCCCGGGGGAGTTCCGGTAACCCTCCGGCACTCCGGTTTTATCCGAAACTCTCTGGAACACTTCTGATGTCCGAACAACATGGTCCAATATATCAATCTTTATGTCTCGACCATTTCGAGACTCCTCGTCATCTCCGTGATCTCATCCGGGACTCCGAACAACCTTCGGTACATCAAATCACATAAACTCATAATGCCAATCGTCATCGAACGTTAAGCGTACGGACCCTACGGGTTCGAGAACTATGTAGACATGACCGAGACACATCTCCGGTCAATAACCAATAGCGGAACCTGAATGCTCATATTGGTTCCTACATATTCTACGAAGATCTTTATCGGTCAAAACGCACAACAACATACGTTGTTCCCTTTGTCATCGGTATGTTGCTTGCCCGAGATTCGATCGTCGGTATCATCATACCTAAGTCAATCTTGTTACCGGCAACTCGTTAGTCACATTGCTTGCAAGGCTTATAGTGATGTGCATTACCGAGAGGGCCCAGAGATACCTCTCCGACAATCGGAGTGACAAATCCTAATCTCGATCTATGCCAACTCAATGCTACCTCTTGAGCACTGCGTTGGTTTTCCCTTGAAGAGGAAAGGGTGATGCAGCAAAGTAGCGTAAGTATTTCCCTCAGTTTTTGAGAACCAAGGTATCAATCCAGTAGGAGGCTATGCGCGAGTCCCTCGCACCTACACAAAACAAATAAATCCTCGCAACCAACACGATAAGGGGTTGTCAATCCCTACACGGTCACTTACGAGAGTGAGATCTGATAGATATGATAAGATAATATTTTTGGTATTTTTATGATAAAGATGCAAAGTAAAATAAAAGCAACGGAAATAACTAAGTGTTGGAAGATTAATATGATGGAAAATAGACCCGGGGGCCATAGGTTTCACTAGTGGCTTCTCTCAAGAGCATAAGTATTTTACGGTGGGTGAACAAATTACTGTTGAGCAATTGACAGAATTGAGCATAGTTATGAGAATATCTAGGTATGATCATGTATATAGGCATCACGTCCGAGACAAGTAGACCGACTCCTGCCTGCATCTACTACTATTACTCCACTCATCGACCGCTATCCAGCATGCATCTAGAGTATTAAGTTCATAAGAACAGAGTAACGCCTTAAGCAAGATGACATGATGTAGAGGGATAAATTCATGCAATATGATAAAAAAAACCATCTTGTTATCCTCGATGGCAACAATACAATACGTGCCTTGCTGCCCCTATTGTCACTGGGAAAGGACACCGCAAGATTGAACCCAAAGCTAAGCACTTCTCCCATTGCAAGAAAGATCAATCTAGTAGGCCAAACCAAACTGATAATTCGAAGATACTTGCAAAGATAACCAATCATACATAAAAGAATTCAGAAGATTCAAATATTGTTCATAGATAAACTTGATCATAAACCCACAATTCATCGGTCTCAACAAACACACCGCAAAAGAAGATTACATCGAATAGATCTCCACGAGAGAGGGGGAGAACATTGTATTGAGATCCAAAAAGAGAGAAGAAGCCATCTAGCTAATAACTATGGACCCGAAGGTCTGAGGTAAACTACTCACACTTCATCGGAGGGGCTATGGTGTTGATGTAGAAGCCCTCTGTGATCGATGCCCCCTCCGACGGAGCTCCGGAACAGGCCCCAAGATGGGATCTCGTGGGTACAGAAGGTTGCGGCCGTGGAATTAGGTTTTTGGCTCCGTATCTCATCGTTTGGGGGTACGTAGGTATATATAGGAGGAAGGAGTACGTCGGTGCAGCAACAGGGGGCCCACGAGGGTGGAGGGCGCGCCTAGGGGGGGTAGGCGCGCCCCCTACCTCGTGGCCTCCTCGAAGCTTCCTTGACTTAGGGTCCAAGTCTCCTGGATCATGTTTGTTCCAAAAATTACGTTCCCGAAGGTTTCATTCCGTTTGGACTCCGTTTGATATTCTTTTTCTGCGAAACTCTGAAATAGGCAAAAAACAGCAATTCTGGGCTGGGCCTCCGGTTAATAGGTTAGTCCCAAAAATAATATAAAAGTGAATAATAAAGCCCAATAATGTCCAAAACAGAAGCTAATATAGCATGGAGCAATCAAAAATTATAGATACGTTGGAGACGTATCACTCAACAAACAACATCGGAGACACCTGTAGAGCACCTTTATAATCACCCAGTTACGTTGTGACTTTTGGTAGCACACTAAGTGTTCCTCCGGTATTCAGGAGTTGCATAATCTCATAGTCATAGGAACATGTATAAGTCATGGAGAAATCAATAGCAATAAACTAAACGATCATAGTGCTAAGCTAACGGATGGGTCTTGTCCATCACATCATTCTCTAATGATGCGATCCCGCTCATCAAATGACTACACATGTCTATGGCTAGGAAACTTAACCATCTTTGATTAACGAGCTAGTCTAGTAGAGGCACACTAGGGACACTCTGTTTGTCTATGTATTCACACATGTACTAAGTTTCCGGTTTAATACATTTCTAACATGAATAATAAACATTTATCATGATATAAGGAAATATAAATAACAATTTTATTATTGCCTCTAGGGCATATTTCCTTCAGTCTCCCACTTGCAGTAGAGTCAATAATCTAGATTACAGAGTAATGATTCTAACACCCATGGAGTCTTGGTGTTGATCATGTTTTGCTCGTGAGAGAGGCTTAGTCAACGGGTCTGCAACATTCAGATCCGTATGTATCTTGCAAATCTCTATGTCTCCCTCCTTGACTTGATCGCGGATGGAATTGAAGCTTCCCTTGATGTGCTTGGTTCTCTTGTGAAATCTGGATTCCTTTGCCAAGGCAATTGCACCAGTATTGTCACAAAAGATTTTCATTGGACCCGATGCACTAGGTATGACACCTAGATCGGATATGAACTCCTTCATCCAGACTCCTTCATTTGCTGCTTCCGAAGCAGATATGTACTCCGCTTCACACGTAGATCCCGCCATGATGCTCTGCTTGGAACTGCACCAACTGACAGCTCCACCTTTCAATATAAATACGTATCCGGTTTGTGACTTAGAATCATCCGGATCAGTGTCAGAGCTTGCATCGACGTAACCATTTACGACGAGCTCTTTGTCACCTCCATAAATGAGAAACATATCCTTAGTCCTTTTCAGGTATTTCAGGTTGTTCTTGACCGTTATCCAGTGATCCACTCCTGGATTACTTTGGTACCTCCCTGCTAAACTAATAGAAAGGCACACATCAGGTCTAGTACACAGCATTGCATACATGATAGAACCTATGGCCGAAGCATAGGGAATGACTTTCATTTTCTCTCTATCTTCTGAAGTGGTCGGGCATTGAGTCTGACTCAACTTCATACCTTGCAACACAGGCAAGAAGCCTTTCTTTGCTTGATCCATTTTGAACTTCTTCAAAACTTTATCAAGGTATGTGCTTTGTGAAAGTCCAATTAAGCGTCTTGATCTATCTCTATAGATCTTGATGCCTAATATATAAGCAGCTTCACCGAGGTCTTTCATTGAAAAATTCTTATTCAAGTATCCTTTTATGCCATTCATAAATTTAGTATCATTTCCGATCAACAATATGTCATCCACATATAATATCAGAAATGCTACAGAGCTCCCACTCACTTTCTTGTAAATACAGGCTTCTCCAAAAGTCTGTATAAAACAATATGCTTTGATCACACTATCAAAGTGTATATTCCAACTCCGAGATGCTTGCGCCAGTCCATAAATGGATCGCTGGAGCTTGCACACTTTGTTAGCACCTTTTGGATCGACTAAACCTTCTGGTTGCATCATATACAACTCTTCTTTAAGATATCCATTAAGGAATGTAGTTTTGACATCCATTTGCCAAATTTCATAATCATAAAATGCGGCGATTGCTGATGACCCACAAGTATAGGGGATCTATCGTAGTCCTTTCGATAAGTAAGAGTGTCGAACCCAACGAGGAGCAGAAGGAAATGATAAGCGGTTTTCAGCAAGGTGTTCTCTGCAAGTACTGAAATAAGTGGTAACATATAGTTTTGTGATAGGATAATTAGTAACGAGCAACAAGTAACAAAAGTAAATAAAGTGCAGGAAGGTGGCCCAATCCTTTTTGTAGCAAAGGACAAGCCTGGACAAACTCTTATATAGAGAAAAGCGCTCCCGAGGACACATGGGAATTATCGTCAAGCTAGTTTTCATCACGTTCATATGATTCGCGTTTGGTACTTGGGTGCTATTCTTACTTGAACAAGCATCCCACTTATGATTAACCTCTATTGCAAGCATCTGCAACTACAACAAAAGTATTAAGGTAAACCTAACCATAGCATGAAACATATGGATCCAAATCAGCCCCTTACGAAGCAACGCATAAACTAGGGTTTTAAGCTTTTGTCACCCTAGCAACCCATCATCTACTTATTACTTCCCAATGCCTTCCTCTAGGCCCAAATAATGGTGAAGTGTTATGTAGTCGACGTTCACATAACACCACTAGAGGCTAGACAACATACATCTCATCAAAATATTGAACGAATACCAAATTCACATGACTACTAATAGCAAGATTAATTGACCACTAGACCTATTGACAGTCTTTTGCAAAATTAATTTGAGCTCTCTATTACTCAATTCTACTTGACCACTAGACTGTGGGTGATAAGGAGATGCAATTCTATGATTAACATCATACTTAGCAAGCATTTTACGGAAAGCACCATGAATAAAATGTGAACCACCACCAGTCATCAAATATCTAGGGACTCCAAACCTCGGAAAAATAACTTCTTTAAGCATCTTAATAGAGGTGTTATGATCAGCACTACTAGTTGGAACAGCTTATACCCACTTAGTAACGTAATCCACAGCAACTAAAATATGTGTGTAACCATTAGAGGCAGGAAAAGGTCCCATATAATCAAAGCCCCAAACATCAAATGGTTCAATAACGAGTGAATAGTTCATAGGCATTTCTTGACGTCTACTAATATTACCAATTCTTTGGCATTCATCACAAGATAAGACAAACTTACGGGCATCCTTGAAGAGAGTAGGCCGATAAAAACCGGATTGCAATACCTTATGTGCAGTTCTATCTCCAGCGTGGTGTCCTCCATAAGCCTCGGAGTGACACTTGCGTAGGATCTGTTCCTGTTCATGCTCAGGTACACAACGTCTAATAACACCATCTACTCCTTCTTTATAAAGGTGTGGGTCATCCCAAAAGTAATGTCTCAAATCATAGAAAAACTTTTTCTTTTGCTGGTATGTGAAACTAGGTGGTATAAATTTTGCAACGATGTAATTAGCATAATCAACATACCACAGAGTACTATGAGAGGCATTTATGACATTTAATTGCTCATCAGGACAGCTATCGTCAATAGGTAGTGGGTCATCAAGAACATTTTCTAACCTAGACAAGTTGTCTGCAACGGGGTTCTCAGCTCCTTTTCTATCAACAATATGCAAATCAAATTCTTGTAGCAAGAGAGCCCATCTAATAAGTCTAGGTTTAGCATCTTTATTTTCCATAAGATATTTAATAGCAGCATGATCAGTGTGAATAGTCACTTTAGAATCAACAATATAAGGTCTGAACTTATCACAAGCAAATACGACTGCTAAGAATTCTTTTTCAGTAGTAGCATAATTTCTCTAAGCATTGTCTAGAGTTTTACTAGCATATTGAATAACATTTAATTTCTTATCAACTCTTTGCCCAAGAACAGCACCTACAGCATAATCACTAGCATCACACATAATTTCAAAGGATAAATTCCAATCAGGTGGCTGAACAATAGGTGCAGAGATCAATGCTTTCTTAAGTATTTCAAATGCTTCTACACAATCATCATCAAAGACAAATGGTATATCTTTTTGTAATAAATTAGTCAGAGGCCGAATTTTTTTTGAGAAGTCCTTAATGAACCTCCTATAAAAACCGGCGTGACCAGGGAAACTTCTTATACCTTTAATGTCCTTGGGACATGGCATCTTTTCGATAGCATCAACCTTGGCTTTATCAACCTCAATACCTCTTTCAGAAACTTTATGCCCCAAGACAATACCTTCATTAACCATAAAGTGGCACTTTTCCCAATTCAAAACAAGATTAGTTTCTTCACATCTCTGCAAAACTCGATCAAGGTTGCTCAAGCAATCATCAAAAGAGGATCCATAAACGGAGAAGTCGTCCATGAAAACCTCACAAATCTTTTCACAAAAGTCAGAGAATATAGCCATCATGCATCTTTGAAAGGTAGCAGGTGCATTACATAAACCAAAAGGCATACGTCTATAAGCAAAAGTACCAAAAGGGCAAGTAAAAGTAGTCTTTGATTGATCTTTGGCTGACACAGGTATTTGAGAGAAACCAGAATAACCATCTAGAAAGCAAAAATGTGTATGTTTGGATAATCTTTCGAGCATTTGATCGATAAAAGGTAAGGGGTAATGATCTTTCTTAGTAGCCTTATTTAATTTGTGGAAATCAATTACCATCCTATAACCTGTAATAATTCTTTGCGGAATCAATTCATCTTTATCATTAGGAACGACGGTAATACCTCCCTTCTTAGGGACACAATGGACAGGACTTACCCACTGACTATCAGCAACGGGATAAATTATACCTGCCTCAAGGAGCTTTAGTATTTCCTTTCTTACCACTTCTTTCATCTTAGGATTCAGCCTTCGTTGATGATCACGAACTGGTTTGGCATCTTCTTCCAAATTTATTTTATGTTGACATAGAGTGGGACTAATGCCCTTAAGATCATCAGGAGTATATCCAATAGCAGCACGGTGCTTCTTCAGAGTTTTCAATAATCTCTCTTCTTCATGCTCTGAAAGGTTAGCACTAATAATAACAGGATATATCTTCTTTTCATCAAGATAGGCATATTCAAGAGTATCAGGCAACGGTTTAAGCTCAAACACGGGATCACCCTTGGGTGGAGGGAGGATCCCCTAGGATTTCAACATGCAAATTGTGTTTCAGAATGGGTTCCTGTTTAAAGAATACTTCAGCTATTTCCCTTCTTTCATTCATAAACATATCATTTTCATGGTCTGGCAAATATTGTTCTAAAGGATCACCAGGAGGTACGGCAATAGAAGCAAGACCAATAATTTCATCCTTACTAGGTAATTCTTCTTCACGGTGTTGTCTACGAAATTTAGAGAAATTAAACTCATGAGACATATCACCCAAACCAATAGTAACAACATCCTTTTCGCATTCTATCTTAGCATTAACGGTGTTCAAGAAGGGTCTACCAAATATAATGGGACAAAAGCTATCATGTGGGGAACCAAGAACAAGAAAATCAGCAGGATATTTGGTTTTCCCGCACAAGACTTCAACATCTCTAACAATTCCCATTGGTGAAATAGTATCTCTATTGGCAAGTTTAATTGTGACATCAATATCTTCTAACTCAGTAGGTGCAATATCATGCTTAATTTCTTTGTATAATCCAATAGGTATGGCACTAGCACTAGCACGCATATCACACAAGCCATGATAACAATGGTCTCCTATTTTAACAGAAATAACAGGCATGCCTACCACAGGTATATGTTTATCTTTAGCACAAGGTTTGGCAATTCTAGCAGTTTCATCACGGAAATGAATAACATGCCCATCAATATTATCAGACAAGAGATCTTTAACAATAGCAATATTAGGCTCAACTTTAATTTGCCCAGGAGGTGTATAAGTTCTAATATTGCTTTTACGAACCACAGTTGAAGCTTTAGCATGATCCTTTATTCTAATAGGGAAAGGTGGTTTCTCAACATAAGAAGTAGGAACAACAGGATCATTATAAGTGATAGTCTTTTCTTCAACTTTAATAGGTGCAGCTACTTTTACTTCTATGGGAGGATGATATTTAAACCACTTCTCCTTGGGGAGATCAACATAAGTAGCAAAAGATTCACAGAAAGAAGCTACTATCTCAGAGTCAAGTCCATATTTAGTGCTAAATTTACGGAAAACATCGGTATCCATAAAAGATTTAACACAATCAAACTTAGGTGTCATACCTGACTCCTTACCTTCGTCGAGATCCCAATCTTCAGAGTTGTGTTTAATTCTATCCAATAAATTCCATTTGAATTCAATAGTCTTCATCATAAAAGAGCCAGCACAAGAAGTATCGAGCATGGTGCGATTGTTATCAGAAAGCCGAGCATAAAAACTTTGAATAATTATTTCTCTTGAGAGCTCATGATTGGGGCATGAATATAACATTGATTTAAGCCTCCCCCAAGCTTGAGTGATGCTTTCTCCTTGGCGAGGCCAAAAATTATATATATAATTGCGATCACGATGAACAAGATGCATAGGATAAAATTTCTGATGAAATTCCAATTTCAATCGTTTGTAGTTCCATGATCTCGCATCATCGCATAGCCTATACCATGTCGATGCGTCTCCCTTCAAAGATAAAGGGAAGACCTTCCTCTTAATAACATCATCGGGCACACCTGCAATCTTAAATAATCCACAAACTTCATCCACATATATTAGGTGCTCATCAGGATGCTTTGTTCCATCTCCTGCAAAAGGATTAGCTAGCAGTTTTTCTAACATACCCGAAGGAATCTTGAAGTGAAAATTTTCATTCTCATTTTCATTTTCAGTAGGTTCAGTAGGTTGAGGAGCAACTCTTTGCTCTACTGGTCGGGGTGAAGATACCCCGAACAAGCCCCTCAGAGGATTACTTTCCATAGTAACAAGTGACAGTAAATTTCAGCACACTATATAAATTTTTCCTTACCAAATTCCACCTACCAAAGGCGCTTCACTCCCCGGCAACGGCGCCAGAAAAGAGTCCTGATGACCCACAAGTATAGGGGATCTATCTTAGTCCTTTCGATAAGTAAGAGTGTCGAAACCAACGAGGAGCAGAAGGAAATGATAAGCGGTTTTCAGCAAGGTATTCTCTGCAAGTACTGAAATAAGTGGTAACAGATAGTTTTGTGATAGGATAATTTGTAACGAGCAACAAGTAACAAAAGTAAATAAAGTGCAGCAAGGTGGCCCAATCCTTTTTGTAGCAAAGGACAAGCCTGGACAAACTCTTATATAGAGAAAAGCGCTCCCGAGGACACATGGGAATTATCGTCAAGCTAGTTTTCATCACGTTCATATGATTCGCGTTCGGTACTTTGATAATTTGATATGTCGGTGGACCGGTGCTTGGGTGCTATTCTTACTTGAACAAGCATCCCACTTATGATTCATCTCTATTGCAAGCATCCGCAAATACAACAAAAGTATTAAGGTAAACCTAACCATAGCATGAAACATATGGATCCAAATCAGCCCCTTACGAAGCAACGCATAAACTAGGGTTTAAGCTTCTGTCACTCTAGCAACCCATCATCTACTTATTACTTCCCAATGCCTTCCTCTAGGCCCAAATAATGGTGAAGTGTTATGTAGTCGACGTTCACATAACACCACTAGAGGCTAGACAACATACATCTCATCAAAATATCGAACGAATACCAAATTCACATGACTACTAATAGAAAGACTTCTCCCATGTCCTCAGGAACAAACGTAACTACTCACAAAGCATATTCATGTTCATAATCAGAGGAGTATTAATATGCATATAAGATCTGAACATATGATCTTCCACCAAATAAACCAACTAGCATCAACTACAAGGAGTAATCAACACTACTAGCAACCTACTAGTACCAATCCCGGACTTGGAGACAAGAATTGGATACAAGAGATGAAATAGGGTTTTGAGAGGAGATGGTGCTGGTGAAGATGTTGATGGAGATTGCCCTCTCCCGATGAGAGGAGCGTTGGTGATGACGATGGCGATGATTTCCCCCTCCCGGAGGGATGTGTCCCCGGTAGAACAGCTCTGCTGGAGCCCTAGATTGGTTCCGCCAAGGTTCCGACTCGTGGCGGCGGAATCTCGTCCCGAAAGGTTGCTTCTGATTTTTTCCTGGACGAAAGAATTCATATAGCAGAAGATGGACACCGAAGAGCCAACAGGGGGCCCACGAGGCAGGGGGGCGCGCCCTGGGGGTAGGGGGCGCCCCCCACCCTCGTGGACAGGTGGTGCCCCTCCTGACGTATTTCTTCCGCTCTGTATTTTTTATTATTTCCAAAAATGACTTTCGTGGAGTTTCAGGACTTTTGGAGTTGTGCAGAATAGGTCTATAATATTTGCTCCTTTTCCAGCCCAGAATTCCAGCTGCCGGCATTCTCCCTCCTTATGTAAACCTTGCAAAATAAGAGAGAATAGGCATAAGTATTGTGACATAATGTGTAATAACAGCCCATAATGCGATAAATATCGATATAAAAGCATGATGCAAAATGGACGTATCAATTGCTAACTTGATTCAGACGGACTTAAGCATCGCTATGGGTGAGAAGTTCTCATCATAGTCAACTCCTTGAACTTGTCAAAAACCTTTTGCAACAAGTCGAGCTTTGTACATAGTAACATCACCGTCAGCTTCAGTCTTCTTCTTGAAGATCCATTTATTCTCTATGGCTTGTCGATCATCGGGTAAGTCAACCAAAGTCCACACTTTGTTCTCATACATGGATCCCATCTCAGATTTCATGGCCTCAAGCCATTTCGCGGAATCTGGGCTCATCATCGCTTCCTCATAGTTCGTAGGTTCATCATGGTCAAGTAACATGACTTCCAGAACAGGATTACCATACCACTCTGGTGCGGATCTTACTCTGGTTGACCTACGAGGTTCGGCAGTAACTTGATCAGAAGTTTCATGATCATCGTCATTAGCTTCCTCACTAATTGGTGTAGGAATCACTGGAACTGATTTCTGTGATGAGCTACATTCCAATTCTAGAGAAGGTACAATTACCTCTTCAAGTTCTACTTTCCTCCCACTCACTTTTTTCGAGAGAAACCCCTTCTCTTGAAAGGATCCATTCTTAGCAATGAATATCTTGCCTTCGGATCTGTGATAGAAGGTGTATCTGTTGGGAATCGTAGCATAATTTTAAAATTTTCCTACGCTCACCAAGATGCATCTATGGAGTATACTAGCAACGAGGGGAAATGAGTGCATCTACATACCCTTGTAGATCGCGAGCGGAAGCGTTCCAATGAACATGGATGACGGAGTCGTACTCGTCGTGATCCAAATCACCGATGACCGAGTGTCGAACGGACGGCACCTCCGCGTTCAACACACGTACGGTGCAGCGACGTCTCCTCCTTCTTGATCCAGCAAGGGGGGAGGAGAGGTTGATGGAGATCCAGCAGCACGACGGCGTGGTGGTGGATGCAGCGGGATGTCGGCAGGGCTTCGCCGAGCTTCTGCGAGAGAGAGAGAGGTGTAGCAGGGGAGGAGGGAGGCGCCCAAGGCTGTAATCTTTCTGCCCTCCCTCCCCCCCTTTATATAGGCCCCCTGGGAGGGGGGGCGCCGGCCAGGATCCCATCTGGATGGGGGGGGCGGCGGCCAGGGGGATACTTGCCCCCCAAGGCAAGTGGGGCGCCCCCCACCCTAGGGTTTCCAACCCTAGGCGCAGGGCGGAGGCCCATGGGGGGCGCCCAGCCCACTAGGGGCTGGTTCCCTTCCCACTTCAGCCCACGGGGCCCTCCGGGATAGGTGGCCCCACCCGGTCGACCCCCGGGACCCTTCCGGTGGTCCCGGTACAATACCGGTAACCCCCGAAACTTTCCCGGTGGCCGAAACTTGACTTCCTATATATAATTCTTCACCTCCGGACCATTCCGGAACTCCTCGTGACGTCCGGGATCTCATCCGGGACTCCGAACAACTTTTGGGTTTCCGCATACACATATCTCTACAAGCCTAGCGTCACCGAACCTTAAGTGTGTAGACCCTACGGGTTCGGGAGACATGTAGACATGACCGAGACGCCTCTCCGGTCAATAACCAACAGCGGGATCTGGATACCCATGTTGGCTCCCACATGTTCCACGATGATCTCATCGGATGAACCACGATGTCGAGGATTCAATCAATCCCGTATACAATTCCCTTTGTTAATCGGTATGTTACTTGCCCGAGATTCGATCGTCGGTATCCCAATACCTTGTTCAATCTCGTTACCGGCAAGTCTCTTTACTCGTAGCGCAATGCATGATCCCGTGACTAACGCCTTAGTCACATTGAGCTCATTATGATGATGCATTACCGAGTGGGCCAGAGATACCTCTCCGTCACACGGAGTGACAAATCCCAGTCTCGATCCGTGCCAACCCAATAGACACTTTCGGAGATACCCGTAGTGCACCTTTATAGTCACCCAGTTACGTTGTGACGTTTGGCACACCCAAAGCACTCCTACGGTATCCGGGAGTTGCACGATCTCATGGTCTAAGGAAAAGATACTTGACATTGGAAAAGCTCTAGCAAACGAAACTACACGATCTTTTATGCTATGCTTAGGATTGGGTCTTGTCCATCACATCATTCTCCTAATGATGTGATCCCGTTATCAATGACATCCAATGTCCATAGTCAGGAAACCATGACTATCTGTTGATCAACGAGCTAGTCAACTAGAGGCTTACTAGGGACACGTTGTGGTCTATGCATTCACACATGTATTACGATTTCCGGACAATACAATTATAGCATGAACAATAGACGATTATCATGAACAAAGAAATATAATAATAACCATTTATTATTGCCTCTAGGGCATATTTCCAATAGTATCCAACAGTCTCTTTTGGGTATCCTATGAAGGCACATTTCTCCGATTTGGGTTCGAGCTTATTAGGTTGAAGCTTTTTCACATAAGCATCACAGCCCCAAACTTTAAGAAACGACAACTTGGGTTTCTTGCCAAACCACAGTTCATATGGTGTCATCTCAACGGATTTAGATGGTGCCCTATTTAACGTGAATGCAGCCGTCTCTAAAGCATAACCCCAAAACAATAGCGGTAAATCAGTAAGAGACATCATAGATCGCACCATATCTAATAAAGTGCGGTTACGATATTCGGACACACCATTACGCTGTGGTGTTCCAGGTGGCGTGAGTTGCGAAACTATTCCGCATTGTTTCAAATGAGGACCAAACTCGTAACTCAAATATTCTCCTCCACGATCAGATCATAGAAACTTTATTTTCTTGTTACGATGATTTTCCACTTCACTCTGAAATTCTTTGAACTTTTCAAATGTTTCAGACTTATGTTTCATCAAGTAGATATACCCATATCTGCTCAAATCATCTGTGAAGGTCAGAAAATAACGATACCGGCCGCGAGCCTCAACACTCATTGGACCGCATACATCAATGTATTATTTCCAACAAGTCTGTTGCTCACTCCATTGTTCCGGAGAACGGAGTCTTAGTCATCTTGCCCATGAGGCATGGTTCACAAGCATCAAGTGATTGATAATCAAGTGATTCCAAAATCCCATCAGCATGGAGTTTCTTCATGTGCTTTACACCAATATGACCTAAACGGTAGTGCCACAAATAAGTTGCACTATCATTATTAAACTAATATCTTTTGGCTTCAATACTATGAATATGTGTATCACTACTATCGAGATTCAGTAAAAGTAGACCACTCATCAAGGGTGCATGACCATAAAAGATATTACTCGTATAAATAGAACAACCATTATTCTCTGATTTAAATGAATAACCGTCTCGCCAAAAACAATATCCAGATATAATGTACATGCTTAACAGTGGCACCAAATAACAATTATTCAGGTCTAAAACTAATCCCGAAGGTAGATGTAGAGGTAGCATGCCGACGGCGACCACATCGACTTTGGAACCATTTCCCACACGCATCGTCACCTCGTCCTTATCCAATCTTCGTTTAATCCGTAGCCCCTGTTTTGAGTTGCAAATATGAGCAACAGAACCAGTATCAAACACCCAGGCGCTACTATGAGCATTAGTAAGGTACACATTAATAACATGTATATCAAATATACCTTTCACTTTGCCACCTTCTTATCCGCCAAATACTTGGGGCAGTTCCGCTTCCAGTGACCAGTTCCTTTGCAGTAGAAGCACTCTGTCTCCGGCTTACGTCCAGACTTGGGTTTCTTCACTTGAGCAGCAACTTGCTTGCCATTCTTCTTGAAGTTCCCCTTCTTCCCTTGCCCTTCTTCTTGAAACTAGTGGTCTTGTTGACCATCAACACTTCATGCTCCTTCTTGATTTCTACCTCCGCAGCCTTTAGCATCGCGAAGAGCTCGGGAATTGTCTTATCCATCCCTTGCATATTATAGTTCATCACGAAGCTTTTGTAGCTTGGTGGTAGTGATTGAAGAACTTTGTCAATGACACTATCAACCGGAAGATTAACTCCCAACCGAGTCAAGTGATTGTGGTACCCAGACATTCTGAGTATATGTTCACTGACAGAACTATTCTCCTCCATTTTACAGCTGTAGAACTTACTGGAGACTTCATATCTCTCAATCCAGGCATTTGCTTGAAATATTAACTTCAACTCCTGGAACATCTCATATGCTCCATGATGTTCAAGACGTTGTTGAAGTCCCGGTTCTAAGCCGTAAAGCATGGCACACTGAACTATCGAGTGGTCATCAGCTTTGCTCTGCCAGGCGTTCATAACGTCTGACGTTGCTCCTGCAGCGGGTTTGGCACTCAGCAGTGCTTCTAGGACGTAATTCTTCTGTGCAGCAATGAGGATAATCCTCAAGTTACGGACCCAGTCTGTGTAGTTGCTACCATCATCTTTCAACTTAGCTTTCTCTAGGAACACATTAAAATTCAAAGGAACAGTAGCACATGCCATTTATCTACAACAACATAGACATGCAAAATACTATGAGGTACTAAGTTCATGATAAATTATAGTTCAATTAATCATATTACTTAAGAACTCCCACTTAGATAGGCATCCCTCTAATCATCTTAGTGATCACGTGATCCATATCAACTAAACCATGTCTGATAATCACGTGAGATGGAGTAGTTTTCAATGGTGAACATCACTATGTTGATCATATCTACTATATGATTCACGCTTGACCTTTCGGTCTCAGTGTTTCGATGCCATATCTGCATATGCTAGGCTCGTCAAGTTTAACCCGAGTATTCTGCGTGTGCAAAACTGGCTTGCACCCGTTGTATGTGAACGTAGAGCTTATCACACCCGATCATCACGTGGTGTCTCGGCACAACGAACTGTAGCAAGGGTGCATACTCAGGGAGAACACTTATACCTTGAAAGTTAGTGAGAGATCATCTTATAATGCTACCGCCGTACTAAGCAAAATAAGATGCATAAAGGATAAACATCACATGCAATCAATATAAGTATATGATATGGCCATCATCATCTTGTGCCTTTGATCTCCATCTCCAAAGCACCGTCATGATCACCATCGTCACTGGCTTGACACCTTGATCTCCATCGAAGCATCGTTGTCGTCTCGCCAACTATTTCTACTACGACTATCGCTACCGCTTAGTGATAAAGTAAAGCAATTACATGGCGATTGCATTTCATACAATAAAGCGACAACCATATGGCTCCTGCCAGTTGCCGATAACTGTTACTAAACATGATCATCTCATACAACAATTTATATATCATCACGTCTTGACCATATCACATCACAGCAAGCCCAACAAAAACAAGTTAGACGTCCTCTACTTTGTTGTTGCAAATTTTACGTGGCTGCTACGGGTTAGCAAGAACCGTTCTTACCTACGCATCAAAACTACAATGATCAATCTCATACAAGAATATGATCAATCTCATACATCACATATATCATTCATCACATCTTCTGGCCATATCACATCACATAGCACTTGCTGCAAAAACAAGTTAGACGTCCTCTAATTGTTGTTGCAAGTTTTTACGTGGCTTGTAAAGGTTTCTAGCAAGAACGTTTCTTACCTACGTAAAACCACAACGTGATTTGCCAATTTCTATTTACCCTTCATAAGGACCCTTCTCATCGAATCCGTTCCGACTAAAGTAGGAGAGACAGACACCCGCTAGCCACCTTATGCAACTAGTGCATGTCAGTCGGTGGAACCTGTCTCACGTAAGCGTACGTGTAAGGTCGGTCCGGGCCGCTTCATCCTACAATGCCACTGAAACAAGATACGACTAGTAGCGGCAAGAAGAATTGGCAACATCAACGCCCACAACTGCTTTGTGTTCTACTCGTGCATAGTAACTACGCATAAACCTGGCTCTGATACCACTGTTGGGAATCGTAGCATAATTTTAAAATTTTCCGACGCTCACCAAGATGCATCTATGGAGTATACTAGCAACGAGGGGAAAGGAGTGCATCTACATACCCTTGTAGATCGCGAGCGGAAGCGTTCCAATGAACGTGGATGACGGAGTCGTACTCGCCGTGATCCAAATCACCGATGACCGAGTGCCGAACGGACGGCACCTCCACGTTCAACACACGTACGGTGCAGCGACGTCTCCTCCTTCTTGATCCAGCAAGGGGGAAGGAGAGGTTGATGGAGATCCAGCAGCACGACGGCGTGGTGGTGGATGCAGCGGGATGTCGGCAGGGCTTCGCCGAGCTTCTGCGACAGAGAGAGGTGTAGCAGGGGATGAGGGAGGCGCCCAAGGCTGTAATCTTGCTGCCCTCCCTCCCCCCTTTATATAGGCCCCCTGGGAGGGGGGGCGCCGGCCAGGATCCCATCTGGATGGGGGGAGCGGCGGCCTGGGGGGATACTTGCCCCCCAAGGCAAGTGGGGCGCCCCCCACCCTAGGGTTTCCAACCCTAGGCGCAGGGGGAGGCCCATGGGGGGCGCCCAGCCCACTAGGTGCTGGTTCCCTTCCCACTTCAGCCCACGGGGCCCTCCGGGATAGGTGGCCCCACCCGGTCGACCCCCGGGACCCTTCCGGTGGTCCCGGTACAATACCAGTAACCCCCGAAACTTTCCCGGTGGCCGAAACTTGACTTCCTATATATAATTCTTCACCTCCGGACCATTCCGGAACTCCTCGTGACGTCCGAGATCTCATCCGGGACTCCGAACAACTTTCGGGTTTCCGCATACACATATCTCTACAAGCCTAGCGTCACCGAACCTTAAGTGTGTAGACCCTACGGGTTCGGGAGACATGTAGACATGACCGAGACGCCTCTCCGGTCAATAACCAACAGCGGGATCTGGATACCCATGTTGGCTCCCACATGTTCCACGATGATCTCATCGGATGAACCACGATGTCGAGGATTCAATCAATCCCGTATACAATTCCCTTTGTTAATCGGTATGTTACTTGCCCGAGATTCGATCGTCGGTATCCCAATACCTTGTTCAATCTCGTTACCGGCAAGTCTCTTTACTCGTACCGCAATGCATGATCCCGTGACTAACGCCTTAGTCACATTGAGCTCATTATGATGATGCATTACCGAGTGGGCCCAGAGATACCTCTCCGTCACACGGAGTGACAAATCCCAGTCTCGATCCGTGCCAACCCAACAGACACTTTCGGAGATACCCGTAGTGCACCTTTATAGTCACCCAGTTACGTTGTGACGTTTGGCACACCCAAAGCACTCCTACGGTATCCGGGAGTTGCACGATCTCATGGTCTAAGGAAAAGATACTTGACATTGGAAAAGCTCTAGCAAACGAAACTACACGATCTTTTATGCTATGCTTAGGATTGGGTCTTGTCCATCACATCATTCTCCTAATGATGTGATCCCGTTATCAATGACATCCAATGTCCATAGTCAGGAAACCATGACTATCTGTTGATCAACGAGCTAGTCAACTAGAGGCTTACTAGGGACACGTTGTGGTCTATGCATTCACACATGTATTACGATTTCCGGACAATACAATTATAGCATGAACAATAGACGATTATCATGAACAAAGAAATATAATAATAACCATTTATTATTGCCTCTAGGGCATATTTCCAACAGTCTCCCACTTGCACTAGAGTCAATAACCTAGTTACATTGTGATGAATCGAACACCCATTGCGTCCTGGTGTTGATCATGTTTTGCTCTAGGGAGAGGTTTAGTCAACGGATCTGCTACATTCAGGTCCGTATGTACTTTACAAATATCTATGTCTCCATTTTGAACACTTTCACGAATGGAGTTGAAGCGACGCTTGATATGCCTGGTCTTCCTGTGAAACCTGGGCTCCTTCGCAAGGGCAATAGCTCCAGTGTTTTCACAGAAGAGAGTCATTGGGCCCGACGCATTGGGAATCACCCCTAGGTCGGTAATGAAATCCTTCATCCAGACTGCTTCCTGTGCTGCCTCCGAGGCTGCCATGTACTCCGCTTCACATGTAGATCCCGCCACGACGCTTTGCTTGCAACTGCACCAGCTTACTGCTCCTCCATTCAAAATATACACGTATCCGGTTTGTGACTTCGAGTCATCCAGATCTGTGTCGAAGCTAGTGTCGACGTAACCCTTTACGACGAGCTCTTCGTCACCTCCATAAACGAGAAACATATCCTTAGTCCTCTTCAGGTACTTCAGGATATTCTTGACCGTTGTCCAGTGTTCCATGCCAGGATTACTTTGGTACCTTCCTACCAAACTTACGGCAAGGTTTACATCAGGTCTGGTACACAGCATGGCATACATAATAGACCCTATGGCCGAGGCATAGGGGATGACACTCATCTTTTCTCTATCTTCTGCCGTGGTCGGGCATTGAGCCGTGCTCAATTGCACACCTTGCAATACAGGCAAGAACCCCTTCTTGGACTGATCCATATTGAACTTCTTCAATATCTTGTCAAGGTATGTACTTTGTGAAAGACCAATGAGGCGTCTTGATCTATCTCTATAGATCTTGATGCCTAATATATAAGCAGCTTCTCCAAGGTCCTTCATTGAAAAACACTTATTCAATAGGCCTTTATACTTTCCAAGAATTCGATATCATTTCCCATCAATAGTATGTCATCCACATATAATATGAGAAATGCTACAGAGCTCCCACTCACTTTCTTGTAAACACAGGCTTCTCCATAAGTCTGTGTAAACCCAAACGCTTTGATCATCTCGTCAAAGCGAATGTTCCAACTCCGAGATGCTTGCACCAGCCCATAGATTGAGCGCTGGAGCTTGCATACTTTGTTAGCATTCTTAGGATCGACAAAACCTTCCGGCTGCATCATATACAACTCTTCCTTAAGGAAGCCGTTAAGGAATGCCGTTTTGACGTCCATCTGCCATATCTCATAATCATAGTATACGGCAATTGCTAACATGATTCGGACTGACTTCAGCTTCGCTACGGGTGAGAAAGTCTCATCGTAGTCAACCCCTTGAACTTGTCGATAAACCTTAGCGACAAGTCGAGCCTTATAGATGGTCACATTACCATCTGCGTCTGTCTTCTTCTTAAAGATCCATTTGTTTTCTATGGCTCGCCGATCATCGGGCAAGTCAGTCAAAGTCCATACTTCGTTTTCATACATGGATCCTATCTCGGATTTCATGGCTTCTAGCCATTTGTCGGAATCCGGGCCTGCCATCGCTTCTTCATAGCTCGAAGGTTCACCGTTGTCTAACAACATGATTTCCAGGACAGGGTTGCCGTACCACTCTGGTGCGGAACGTGTCCTTGTGGACCTACGAGGTTCAGTAGTAACTTGATCCGAAGCTTCATGATCATCATCATTAACTTCCCCCCCAGTCGGTTTAGGCACCACAGGAACATCTTCCCGCGCTGCGCTACTTTCCGGTTCGGAAGGGGTGACTTTCACCTCATCAAGTTCCACTTTCCTCCCACTCAATTCTTTCGAGAGAAACTCCTTCTCTAGAAAGGACCCGTTCTTGGCAACGAAGATCTTGCCTTCGGATCTGAGGTAGAACCATACCCAATAGTTTCCTTAGGGTATCCTACGAAGACGCATTTCTCCGACTTGGGTTCGAGCTTTTCAGGTTGAAGTTTCTTGACATAAGCATCGCATCCCCAAACTTTTAGAAACGACAGCTTAGGTTTCTTCCCAAACCATAATTCATACGGTGTCGTCTCAACGGATTTCGACGGAGCCCTATTTAAAGTGAATGCGGCAGTCTCTAAAGCATAGCCCCAAAATGAAAGCGGTAAATCGGTAAGAGACATCATAGATCGCACCATATCCAATAGAGTGCGATTACGACGTTCGGACACACCGTTTCTCTGAGGTGTTCCAGGCGGCGTGAGTTGTGAAACTATTCCACATTTCCTTAAGTGTGCACCAAATTCGTGACTTAAATATTCTCCACCACGATCTGATCGTAAGAATTTTATTTTCCTGTCACGTTGATTCTCAACCTCACTCTGAAATTCCTTGAACTTTTCAAAGGTTTCAGACTTATGTTTCATTAGGTAGACATACCCATATCTACTTAAGTCATCAGTGAGAGTGAGAACATAACGATATCCTCCGCGAGCCTCAACACTCATTGGACCGCACACATCAGTATGTATGATTTCCAATAAGTTGGTTGCTCGCTCCATTGTTCCGGAGAACGGAGTCTTGGTCATCTTACCCATTAAGGAATGCAGTTTTGACATCCATTTGCCAGATTTCATAATCATAAAATGCGGCAATTGCTAACATGATTCGGACAGACTTAAGCATCGCTACGGGTGAGAAGGTCTCATCGTAGTCAACTCCTTGAACTTGTCGAAAACCTTTCACAACAAGTCGAGCTTTGTAGACAGTAGCATTACTATCAGCGCCGATCTTCTTCATGAAGATCCATTTATTCTCTATGGCTTGCCGGTCGTCGGGCAAGTCAACCAAATTCCATACTTTGTTCTCATACATGGATCCCATCTCAGATTTCATGGCCTCATGCCATTTCGCGGAATCTGGGCTCATCATTGCTTCCTCATAGTTTGTAGGTGCGTCATGGTCTAGTAACATGACTTCCAGAACAGGATTACCGTACCACTCTGGTGCGGAACATACTCTGGTTATCCTACGAGGTTTGGTAGTAACTTGATCTGAAGTTTCATGATCATTATCATTAGCTTCCTCTCTAGTTGGTGTAGGCATCACGGGAACGGTTTTCTGTGATGAGCTACTTTCCAATTCGAGAGAAGGTACAGTTACCACATCAAGTTCTACTTTCCTCCCACTCACTTCTTTCGAGAGAAACTCCTTCTCTAGAAAGGATCCATTCTTAGCAACAAAGATCTTGCCTTCGGATCTGTGATAGAAGGTGTACCCAACAATTTCTTTTGGGTATCCTATGAAGACGCACTTCTCTGATTTGGTTTCGAGCTTATCAGGCTGAAGCATTTTCACATAAGCATCGCTACCCCAAACTTTAAGAAACGATGGCTTAGGTTTCTTGCCAAACCATAGTTCATACAGTGTCGTCTCAACGGATTTAGATGGTGCCCTATTTAACGTGAATGCAGCTGTCTCTAATGCATAACCCCAAAACAATAGTGGTAAATCGGTAAGAGACATCATAGATCGCACCATATATAATAAAGTATGGTTACGACGTTCGGACACACCATTACGCTGCGGTGTTCCAGGTGGCGTGAGTTGTGCAACTATTCCACATTGTTTTAAAATGAAGGCCAAACTCGTAACTTAAATATTCGCCCCCGTGATCAGATCGTAGAAACTTTATTTTCTTTTGACGATGATTCTCCACTTCACTCTGAAATTCTTTGGACTTTTCAAATGTTCCAGACTTGTGTTTCATTGAGTAGATATACCCATATCTGCTCAAATCATCTGTGAAAGTTAGAAAATAACGATACCCACCGCGAGCCTCAACACTCATTGGACCGCATACATTGGTATGTATTATTTCCAATAAGTCAATGGCTCGCTCCATTGTTCCGGAGAACGGAGTCTTAGTCATCTTGCCGATGAGGCATGGTTCGGAAGCATCAAATGATTCATAATCAAGTGATTCCAAAAGTCCATCCGCATGGAGTTTCTTCATGTGCTTTACACCAATATGACCTAAATGGCAGTGCCACAAATATGTTGCACTATCATTATCAACTTTGCATATTTTGGCATCAATATTATGAATATGTGTATCACCATGATCGAGATTCAACAAAAATAGACCACTCTTCAAGGGTGCATGACCATAAAAGATATTACTCATATAAATAGAACAACCATTATTCTCTGATTTAAATGAATAACCGTCTCGCATCAAACAAGATCCAGATATAATGTTCATGCTCAACGCTGGCACCAAATAACAATTATTCAGGTCTAAAACTAATCCCGAAGGTAGATATAAAGGTAGTGTGCCGACGGCGATCACATCGACCTTGGAACCATTCCCGACGCGCATCGTCACCTCGTCCTTACCCCATATTCGTTTAATCTGTAGCCCCTGTTTCGAGTTGCAAATATGAGCAACAGAACCAGTATCAAATACCCAGGCGCTACTACGAGCATTAGTAAGGTACACATCAATAACATGTATATCAAATATACCTTTGTTCACTTTGCTATCCTTCTTATCCGCCAAATACTTGGGGCAGTCCCGCTTCCAGTGACCAGTCCCTTTGCAGTAGAAGCACTCAGTTTCAGGCTTGGGTCCAGATTTGGGCTTCTTCCCGAGAGTGACAACTTGCTTGCCATTATTCTTGAAGTTCCCCGTCTTTCCTTTGCCCTTTTTCTTGAAACTAGTGGTTTTGTTAACCATCAACAGTTGATGCTTTTCTTGATTTCTACCTCTGCAGCTTTGAGCATAGCGAAGAGCTCGGGAATTGTCTTATCCATCCCTTGCATATTATAGTTCATCACGAAGCCTTTGTAGCTTGGTGGCAGTGATTAAAGAACCCTGTCAATAACACTATCATCTGGAAGATTAACTCCCAGCTGAGTCAAGTGGTTATGATACCCAGACATTCTGAGTATGTGTTCACTGACAGAACTATTCTCCTCCATCTTGCAGCTATAGAACTTGTTGGAGACTTCATATCTCTCAACTTGGGCATTTGCTTGAAATATTAACTTCAACTCTTGGAACATCTCATGTGGTCCATGACGTTCAAAACGTCTTTGAAGTCTCAATTCTAAGCCGTAAAGCTTGGCACACTAAACTATAGAGTAGTCATTAGACCGCATCTGCCAGACGTTCAAAGCGTCTACATTAGTGGGAGGGGGCTTATCACCTAGCGGCGCATCAAGGACATAATTCTTGTGTGCAGCAATGAGGATAATCCTCAAGTTACAGACCCAGTCCGTGTAGTTGCTACCATCATCTTTCAACTTAGCTTTCTCTAGGAACGCATTAAAATTCAAGGGAATGGTAGCATGGGCCATTGATCCACAACATAGATATGCAAAAACTATGAGGACTAAGTTCATGATAAATTAAGTTCAATTAATCATATTACTTAAGAACTCCCATTTAGATAGACATCCCTCGAGTCATCTAAATGATCACGTGACCCATATCAACTAAACCATGTCCGATCATCACATGAGATGGAGTAGTTTTCAATGGTGAACATCTCTATGTTGATCATATCTACTATATGATTCATGTTCGACCTTTCGGTCTCCAGTGTTCCGAGGCCATGTCTGTACATGCTAGGCTCGTCAAGTTTAACCCGAGTATTCCGCATGGGCAAAACTGTCTTGCACCCCTTGTATGTGAACGTAGAGCTTATCACACCCGATCATCACGTGGTGTCTCGGCACAACGAACTGTAGCAAGGGTGCATACTCAGGGAGAACACTTATACCTTGAAAGTTAGTGAGAGATCATCTTATAATGCTACCGCCGTACTAAGCAAAATAAGATGCATAAAGGATAAACATCACATGCAATCAATATAAGTATATGATATGGCCATCATCATCTTGTGCCTTTGATCTCCATCTCCAAAGCACCGTCATGATCACCATCGTCACTGGCTTGACACCTTGATCTCCATCGAAGCATCGTTGTCGTCTCGCCAACTATTTCTACTACGACTATCGCTACCGCTTAGTGATAAAGTAAAGCAATTACATGGCGATTGCATTTCATACAATAAAGCGACAACCATATGGCTCCTGCCAGTTGCCGATAACTATTACTAAACATGATCATCTCATACAACAATTTATATATCATCACGTCTTGACCATATCACATCACAGCAAGCCCAACAAAAACAAGTTAGACGTCCTCTACTTTGTTGTTGCAAATTTTACGTGGCTGCTACGGGTTAGCAAGAACCGTTCTTACCTACGCATCAAAACTACAATGATTTTTTGTCAAGTGTGCTGTTTTAACCTTCAACAAGGACCGGGCGTAGTCACACTCGATTCAACCAAAGCTGGAGAAACAGACACCCACTAGCCACCTGTGTGCAAAGCATGGCGATAGAACCAGTCTCATGAACGTGGTCATGTAATGTCGGTCTGGGCCGCTTCATCCAACAATACCGCCAAATAAAAGTATGACATGCTGGTAAGCAGTATGAATATTATCGCCCACAACTCTTTGTGTTCTACTCATGCATATAACATCTACGCATAGACCTGGCTCGGATGCCATTGTTGGGGAACGTAGTATTTTACAAATTTTCCTACGATCACGCAAAATCTATCTAGGAGAAGCATAGCAATGAGCGCGGAGAGTTTGTCCATCTACCCTCGTAGACCGAAAGTGGAAGCATTTAGTAACGCGGTTGATGTAGTCGAACGTCTTCGCGATCCAACCGATCAAGTACCAAATGCACGGCACCTCCGTGATCTGCACACGTTTAGCACGGTGATGTCCCTCGAACTCTAGATCCATCTAAGGCCGAGGGAGAGTTTTGTCAACATGACGGCATGGTGACGGTGATGATGAAGTTACCGACGCAGGGCTTCGCCTAAGCACGACGACAATATGACCGAGGTGGAAAACTATGGAGGGGGGCACCGCACATGGCTAAGAGATCAACTTGTGTGTCTATGGGGTGCCCCCTCCCCGGTATATAAAGGAGGGGAGGAGGGGGCCGGCCAGCCTCAAGGGCGCGCCCAAGGGGGGGAATCCTACTCCTACTAGGAGTAGGTCCCCCCTTTCCTAGTCCAACAAGGAGGGGAAGGAAGGAGGAAGGGAGAGAAGGAAGGAGGGGGGCGCCACCCCCACCCCTTGTCCAATTCGGACTGGGGGCACGCGCCACCTCCTGGCCGGCCCTCTCTCTCCTCTAAGGCCCATGGTGGCCCACTAACTTCCCAGGGGGGTTCCGGTAACACTCCGTCACTCTGGTTTTATCTGAAACTCTCTGGAACACTTCCGATGTGCGAACAACATGGTCCAATATATCAATAGTTATGTCTCGACCATTTCGAGACTCCTCGTCATGTCTGTGATCTCATCCGGGACTGAACAACCTTCAGTACATCAAATCACATAAACTCATAATACCAATCGTCATCGAACGTTAAGCGTACAGACCCTACGGGTTCGAGAACTATGTAGCATGACCGAGACACATCTCCGGTCAATAACCAATAGCGGAACCTGGATGCTCATATCGGTTCCTACATATTCTACGAAGATCTTTATCGGTCAAACCGCACAACAACATACGTTGTTCCCTTTGTCATCGGTATGTTACTTGCCCGAGATTCGATCGTCGGTATCATCATACCTAGTTCAATCTCATTACCATCAAGTCTTTTTACTCGTTCTTTAAGGCATCATCCCGCAACTAACTCATTAGTCACATTGCTTGCAAGGCTTATAGTGATGTGCATTATCGAGAGGTCCCAGAGATACCTCTCCGACAATCGAAGTGAGAAATCCTAATCTCGATCTATGCCAACTCAACAAACACCATCGCAGACACATGTAGAGAATCTTTATAATCACCCAGTTACGTTGTGACGTTTGATAGCACACTAAGTGTTCCTCCGGTATTCGGGAGTTGCATAATCTCATAGTCATAGGAACATGTATAAGTCATGGAGAAAGCAATAACAGTAAACTAAACGATCATAGTGCTAAGCTAACGGATGGATCTTGTCCATCACATCATTCTCTAATGATGCGACCCCGCTCATCAAATGACAACACATGTCTATGGCTAGGAAACTTAACCATCTTTGATTAACGAGCTAGTCTAGTAGAGGCACACTAGGGACACTCTGTTTTTCTATGTATTCACACATGTACTAAGTTTCTGGTTTAATACATTTCTAGCATGAATAATAAACATTTATCATGATATAAGGAAATATAAATAACAACTTTATTGTTGCCTCTAGGGCATATTTCCTTCACTTACCCATGTACTGCATGTGCTGTCGAAAGGGCTGAGGGTTTCCGTTCGATCTGGGAGCATCCAAAGGTGCACACGTACGATCCATGGGGTTTGGGTTCTGGCCAATCAGAACGCATGACTCAAATCGCGCGTGCAGCAGGGGGAGTGGGCATCATCCACGGTTTGGTAGGCACATGGCTTTCGTGAGTGAATCGTGTGCTATTTGAAAACATTTCGTTAGAAGAATCTCAGTTTTCAAATCCACATAAATCCAAAACTCACCCGAAAATCGTGAAACCTGGCATGGTGTCACGACATGGCACATATATGTCAAGGAATTTTTTTGTCCATTTTGGCGCAAGTTTTATTACAAGCCTCTTACAAACCGGAGCTTCTCTCAAAGAAGCCTCGTAGTTCCGATAGGTAAACGTGTCCCCCTTGTGGGCGAAATATAACCACTACCTCTTTTCGCCTTGTATTTTCTTCTACCGGCAACATGGAATGACAGGATATCCGTGCTGAAATTTAAACTTATTCAGGGTTCGTTTGGCCTTTTTATACACTAATTGAGTTTCCTAGGCATTTAATGTCCATAATTCAAATCTGAACTACAAATACATGCTCCATTTCACCAAAATGGCTAGAGAAATTATACATGTGTCCCTGGGTGCATGTTTAGGTCCCATGCCAGGAATGGGAACAAATTACAACCGCACCGGCGTCCTGGCTCATCCTCAAACATTTGGAATCTCAGTTTTTAAATCCCCATAAATCCAGAACTCACCAGAAAGTCATCAAAGGTGGCATGGTGTCATGCCATGGCACATATATGTCGTGATAAAAACATTGTCCAATTTGGGCCAAGATTTATTACAAACCTCTTACAAACCGGAGCTTCTCTCAAAGAAGCCTCGTGGTTTCGATAGGGAAACGTGTTCCCCTTGTGGGCGAAACGTAATCACTGCCTCTTTTTGCCTTGTATTTCCTTCTACGGGCAACATGGATCGACAGGATATCCGTGCTGAAATTTAAACTTATTCAGGGTTCGTTAGGCCTTTTTATACACTAATTGAGTTTCCTAGGAATTTAATGTCCTTAATTCAAATCCGAACTACAAATACATGCTCCAGTTCACCAAAATTGCTAGAAAATTTATACATGTGTCCTTGGGTGCATGTTTAGGTCCCATGCCAGGAATGGGAACGAGTTACAACCGTACCGGCATCCTGGCTCATCCTCAAACATTTCGAATCTCAGTTTTTAAATCCCCATTAATCCAAAACACACCAAAAAGTCATCAAAGGTGGCATGGTGTCACATCATAGCACATATAAGTCGTGGTAAAAACATTGCCAATTTGGGCCAAGCTTTATTACAAACCTCTTATAAACCGGAGCCTGTCGCAAGAACCCTCGTGGTTTTGATAGGGAAACGTGTCCCGTTGTGGGCCAAACAATAATCGCTCCCTCTTCTAGCATCGTATTTTTCTTCTACACGCAACACGGAACAATGGGGGATTCGCGCTGAACTTCGGAATTATTCAGGGTTGGTTTGACCTTTTTTATTCATTAATTAAGTTTTCTAAGCATTTAATGCCCATAATTCAAATCCGAACTACAAATACATGCTCAAGTGCACCAAAATGGCTAGAAAAAACGTACATGTTTCCTTGGGGTGCATGTTTTGGTCCCATGGAACGAATGCCTTTCCTCTTTTGAACCTCGCCATTAACGTTAAGGCTATGCCATCCTAAGGTGCTACTAAATGGAAGGATCTTATCAACGTCCATGAATGTGAGGATATGGTATGGTATGGATTACAGGCCAATCCTACTCTATTAGTATCCGTAGGCAGCATAGGGGAGAAAAGCACTACACCTAGAAATAGGAATCAACAAGAGAAAAACTTTGTTAGAAATTACCCCTTTCCTGATCGGTATCAGGGCTGGGAAGGGAATAAATTCAACCGTCTCGCCGTCTTGGCTTGGCCACAAACATTGCGAATCTCGATTTTTAAGCCTGTCACAACCCTTGTGGTTCCGGTAGGGAAACATGCCCCTCTTGTGGGCGAAATGATAATCGCTGCCTCATCTTGCCTTGAACTTTGTTTTCTACACGCAACATAGAATAACAGGAGTGTCGTGCTGAAATTTGAAACTATTCAGGGTTCGTTTGACCATTGTATATATTATATAAGTTTTCTAGGCATTTAATGTAGTGCATAATTCAAATTTGAACTACAACCACATGCTCCAATGAAGCAAAATGGGTGGGAAATCGTACATGTGTCATTGGGTGCATGTTTAGGTCTGATTTAAAAATGGGAATGAATTACAAACTTCTCGTCGTCCTGAAACACTGAGAATCTCGGTTTTTAAATCCCAGTAAAAAAACTCACCCAAAAAACATGAAACTCGGCATGGTTTCATGACATGGGACATATATGCCGTGGTAAAAAAATCATCTAGTTTGAGACAAGGCACACACATTAATTGCCAACAATGTCCTTTTTGAAACAAATAGCTGACACTTTAATATCACAAACAGTTGTATTATATGAACCGTGTCAAAATTTAACCATACTAGGTGGCATGTGTGCAACTGTTTGATTAGATAGGACAAGCACGAGAAGTCCGCCGTGCAGGCTCGACGGGACTCGTGCGAGTAGTCCGCCGTGCAGTAAACATCATATACGTGACGCATACCTTTGAAAGGGAGCGCAAGCACGAACTACGAGACGACCACGCCATAATGCCGGACGCCCCAAAATTCAACCCATGGGCGGCCTGCTCAATCACTTTTGATCACAAGGACCACCCAACCAGTATCCGTCACGCAGGTTCGGCAGCTCTGGTCCTCGATCCAATTATCGGCGGATTCCATCTCACGCGAGTCCTCATGGACGGCGGCAGTAGACTCAATTTACTCTATCAAGACACTGTCCGCAAAATGGGCATTGACCCTTCGAGGATCAAGCCCACCACAACTACCTTCAAGGGAGTAATATCTGGGGTAGAAGCTCACGGCAGAGGCTCAATCTCACTAGAAGTCGTCTTCGGTTCATCGGAAAACTTCCGACGTGAAGACTTGATCTTCGATATTGTCCCATTCCACATTGGCTACCACGCACTGCTCGGGCGGACTGCTTTTGCTCGTTTCAATGCAGTCCCAAACTACACCTATCTAAAGCTTAAGATGCCCGGTCCATGCGGCACCATGACGGTCAACGGAAACACGGAACGCTCCCTCCGCACTGAGGGGCACACTGTGGCAATCACAGCCGAAATACAATGCGGCCTCCTCAAGCCGCATATCTCATCGGTCATTAAACCGCCGGCCTCTACTACACAGGACCGGTCAATTTTAGAGCTGGATTAGCAGCTCCGCCTCTGTTGTTCGCCTCTTATACCCGCGGATTTTGTTCCACGCATACATAATTATGCACTCAAAATACCTTGGTCATCGCAGGAGGCACAATACGGGCAGGCCTACAAAGCGGTTCGTCCGGACTTTAGCCTTTTCTCTTTTTTCTAACTATTTTCTTACCTTTTTGCCACAGGTGAATCAATACCTGTCCATCCTATGGACCTGAAAGGACTCTTTATGAGCCCGTCTTTCCTACAAATAACCAGGGATTGCTCCCTTTAAGGAAGCCTTTTCGCGGAAGCACAGGCAGCGCAGACGTGCGACAGGAGGTCCAAAAGATTTTTTGTAGACCAAAAACTCTATTTGAAACCTGTACAGAGCCTTTTTCCTCAGCCCTCCACCCCTGGCACATAAAATGGCCTGGGTGGTGGTGTCATAATCTGTAAGATTACGTTCGACGTATCAATCAGATTTTGGTGAACATAATCCGTCTTCAGCAATTGCTTTTCCGCATACAAACGTACCTTGCTTCTTCGGTTGTTTCATGCAGACACCTCGGCACAAATCGCCAGGGGCTCGATACGGCAACACATGGGTTGCCAACAAAGTCCGAACAGCTCTATAGCATACTTCGGCGTCACGAGTTTGGCATTATATGCATCAGCTCCGAATCATGTCTTTGGTCAATAGTTAGGTTGCCCGGCTCCTGTGCTTGCTACCCTATGTTCCGTCTTATCGGCTAGGGTAGTAAAGGGAGAACTACTGCGATTGTGTTTCCGGTTCACCTGGTCAAACACCTCAGTAGAGAAAGTCGAAAACTGACTGTCATGATGCGGCGAGAGCTGGACAACCACTCGGTGACTTATCAGAATCTTTTGTGATTTCTTCCGTATTACACGAAGGACCGTTTTTCAGGTCACCTATGTAACGCAACCGTATTCGGATAACTGCATAAATACCAGGGGCTACATCGTAGCCCCACCGTAAAACTCCTATGGCTAAGTGAAGGTGTTAAAGCCCAATAGTCCGGTTGCCTAGTTCGCCGCACTGACACCTCAGTTCTGGAGCAAGACATTGGGTCAAGAGTGATCAGGTGCTATCCCAAACACCCCTGTATTATATGCAAGGGGGCCGAAGCCGACGACTGGCAAACTTTCAGATTATAAGAAATGGCCGCACAGGAGGAAATAATGGGCAAAGGTATATAACACAGCTTGAACGTCATAATATTGTTTTCACATTTTCGGTACATTTTTTCAAATATAATATCCTTCGAGCACCGACCCTCTATCAAGCGGGCGCCCTCTAGGATGTCCTCCAAATAATGCTCCGGCGTGCGATGGTCCTTGCCTCCAGGCGGACCCTTGGTTGCAACATCGGTGGCCTTCATCTTTGCTCAGTACATCTTGACGCGGGCGAAGGCCATCCGGGCACCTTCTATGCACACCGACCGCTTGATGGCGTCAATACGCGGCACTGCATTGACAAGCCGCTGCACCAAACCGAAATAGCTGCTCGAAACAGGTTCGGCTGGCCATAGCCGAACCACGACGTCCTTCATGGCAGCTTGGGACATCTTGTGTAGCTCGGCCCACTGGGCCATCTGTTCGTTCAGCAGAGCCGGACGCCTTGCCACGTTGAATTGCGACCAGAAAAGCCTCTCTGCAGCACGTCCTTCCTGTGCTTGGAAGAACTGCGCTGCGTCGGAAACACTCTTCGGCAGATCCAAGAACGTGTCTGGAGAACTCCACATTTGGTTAAGCAGAGCATACTTTGGGTCGCCGAACTTAGTCTGTAAAAGAAAGGGCTTACCAGCCGCTATCTCCCCAGCCTGTCGGATCTCCTCCCGAGCCGCTCTAGATTCGGATCGTGCTTCTTTCGCCTCTAGTAAGGCCTTGTCGAGTTTGGCCGCATTGGCTTTGTTATCCTCCTTGAGAGATTTGCACCTGCTAGTGGCATCCTTCAGCTCCCGCTCGATGGTAGATATTCTCTCCTGGCACTGGCGCTGAGCGGCCTGGTCGGCCTTTAAATCTGCAGCCGCCTTCTTGGCAGCCGCGTCGCTCACTCTGGCTTGCTCCTTGGCCTTGGCAAGTTCAGCCCGAAAAGTCTCAACCGCGGCAGCACCATCTACAGTTATGCATGTCACAGTATATGATTTTCAGCCTCGTGCTCATACTAGTATAAATGCATAAACAAGATGCCCCAACACATACCTTGTGCCTCGTCGAGCCGCCTGTTAATAAGAGTGATGTCCTCATCCGCTAACTCAAGTTTCTGCTTTAGATCTGCAACTTCCATAGCTTGGGCGGTCGCCATGGACGTAACAACCTGTGTTCGAATTAAATTAGGTTACTTCCTGAGCATATCTTTTTGAACCTCTGATCGCCTCCCTGTGGAAGCCGACCAGAGCCTCAGGGGCTACTATCTGTACATGGGCGCATTGTGCATGTAAAAATAGTTAAGCTATTACATTGCATACCTCGAAGCCTCTCAACAGGCCCATGAAAGCTTCATTCAATCCGCTTCTCGCGGACAGAACCCTTTCAACTACTGTACCCATTAAGGTACGATGTTCCTCTGAGATGGACACACTTTGTAATGTGCTCATTGATACGTCTCCAACGTATCTATAATTTATGAAGTACTCATGCTATTATATTATCCATCTTGGATGTTTTATGGGCTTTACTATGCACTTTTATATTACTTTTGGGACTAACCTATTGACCCAGAGCCCAGTGCCAGTTTCTATTTTTCCCTTGTTTTAGTGTTTCGCAGAAAAGGAATATCAAACGGAGTCCAAACGGAATGAAACCTTCGGGAAAGTTATTTTTGGAACGGAAGCAATCCAGGGGACTTGGAGTGCACGTCAGGGAATCAACGAGGAAGGCACAAGGCAGGGGGGCACGCCCTCAACCCTCGTGGGCCCCTCGTGGCTCCCCTGACGTATTTCTTTCGCCTATATATCTCCATATACCCTAAAACCTTCGGGGAACAGAACAGATCGGGAGTTCCGCCGCCGCAAGCCTCTTTAGCCACCAAAAACCAATCGGGACCCTGTTCCGGCACCTGCCGGAGGGGGGATCCCTCACCGGTGGCCATCTTCATCATCCCGGCGCTCTCCATGACGAGGAGGGAGTAGTTCACCCTCGGGGCTGAGGGTATGTACCAGTAGCTATGTGTTCGATCTCTCTCTCTCTCTCTCTCTCTCTCTCTCGTGTTCTTGAGGTGATACGATCTTGATGTATCGCGAGCTTTGCTATTTTAGTTGGATCTTATGATGTTTCTCCCCTTCTACTCCCTGGTAATGGATTGAGTTTTCCCTTTGAAGTTATCTTATCGGATTGAGTCTTTAAGGATTTGAGAACACTTGATGTATGTCTTGCCGTGCTTATCTGTGGTGACAATGGGATATCACGTGATCCACTTGATGTATGTTTTGGTGATCAACTTACGGGTTCCGCCCATGAACCTATGCATAGGGGTTGGCACACGTTTTCATCTTGACTCTCCGGTAGATACGTTGGGGCACTCTTTGAGGTTCTATGTGTTGGTTGAATAGATGAATTTGAGATTGTGTGACGCATTTCGTATAATCATACCCACGGATACTTGAGGTGACATTGGAGTATCTAGGTGACATTAGGGTTTTGGTTGATGTGTGTCTTAAGGTGTTATTTTACTACGAACTCTAGGGCTGTTTGTGACACTTATAGGAATAGCCCAATGGATTGATCGGAAAGAATAACTTTGAGGTGGTTTCGTACCCTACCATAATCTCTTCGTTTGTTCTCCGCTATTAGTGACTTTGGAGTGACTCTTTGTTGCATGTTGAGGGATAGTTATATGATCCAATTATGTTATTATTGTTGAGAGAACTTGCACTAGTGAAAGTATGAACCCTAGGCCTTGTTTCCTAGCATTGCAATACCGTTTACGCTCACTTTTATCATTAGTTACCTTGCTGTTTTTATATTTTGAGATTACAAAAACCTATATCTACCATCCATATTGCACTTGTATCACCATCTCTTCGCCGAACTAGTGCACCTATTCAATTTACCATTGTATTGGGTGTGTTGGGGACACAAGAGACTCTTTGTTATTTGGTTGCAGGGTTGCTTGAGAGACACCAGCTTCATCCTACGCCTCCCACGGATTGATAAACCTTAGGTCATCCACTTGAGGGAAATTTGCTACTGTCCTACAAACCTCTGCACTTGGAGGCCCAACAACGTCTACAAGAAGAAGGTTGCGTAGTAGACATCACTCATCAGAGTATACGGCACCTCCGGATTCCTGGAGGCTGCTGCAGGAGTATGCATTACCTTCAAAGGGGTACATTGGCTCGACCCTAGAGTCGTCTTCGGCTGTAAGCCGGATAGTTCGGGGCCTTCATTGCTGGCCCCCGTAGGGGCTGCGCCCCCTGGACCCTTGATGATCGAAGTACCACCCTCGGGCGTTGTTTTCATTGTCCCCCACGCCACTTGATGGTCAGGGGAGATTCTCCGAGATGACACCTCGAAGTCGTCCGCCCTAAGAGGCGAGGAAGCATGAGAAGGCGTCTCGCTTTCCATCATCCCCAGAGATAAGTCCCCTGATGAGGAGGATTGTCGGGGTGGACTGTGGGCCGAACTGCAAGCACATAGTTTAAATGTTACCCCAGCAACCCGAAAAGAACGGGATATGTCTAGAGCATCCTTGTTCACTTACGATTCGGCAAGGGGCTTGTCCTTAGAGAGGTGCCTTGCGACGACATCGGCTTCGGAACCCGAACCATATGGTAGGGATACCTTCCCTCTCTTGGGTGCTTCCACCTCCAAGTCTTCGGATGCAGTCCTTTTCCTCCCATGAGGGGAAGGGATGTCACCTTCTCCTTCCCCTTCTTCTTTTGAAGAGGGAGCTTCAGTCTCCCCAGACATAGTGTTCGGAATACCTGTAGAGTGGAGGCCGCTTTCGGCCTCTTCGCTCTTCTTCTTGTCCTCTTGCGCTGGCACTTGATACAGCACCGGGATTAGCATCCTCATCAACACAGGATCGGCCGAGTCTTTGGGAAGTGGAGCTGAACACCTAATTCGTTCCGCCTTCTTTATCCAGCCCCGGTCAAAGATAGAGAACTCAGTACATCGCTATGGGATAATCAACCGAGCTGCGGTCAGAAATTGGGTGCTTACTGAGGTATCCGGATGGTTGCAGTCGAGGCAGGTGTCCTCTGATGTGTCCGGCCACTCCTTTCGAGTCTTGAAGAATAGTTTCCACATCCCTTCGTGCGTTGTGCCGAAGAATTGCTGAAGGGTCCGCGGTCCTTCCGGATTGATCTCCCACATACGGAGAGGCCGTCGCTGGCACGGGAGGATCCGGCGGACTAGCATCACTTGGATCACGTTAATAAGGCCAATGCCCTTTCGAGGATACTCCGGATACGACTTTGCAGCGTCTGTACTTCATCAGCTAATCCCCAGTCTAGCCCCTTATTTATCCACGATGCGAGTTGCAATGGAGGGCTAGATCGGAACACAGGTGCGACTGCCCATTTGGTGTCACGGGGTTCAGTGATATAGAACTACTCCTGTTGCCACGAGTTGGGGGTTTTCGCGAAGGTGCCTTTTGGCCACGTAGTGTTGGCAAGCTTGCTCACCATAGCACCGCCGCACTCCGCTTGCTCCCCATTAGCTAGCTTCGGCTTCACATTGAAAGTCTTGAGCCATATGCCGAAGTGTGTGGGGATGCGGAGAAAAGCTTCGCAGACGACGACGAACACCGAAATGTGGAGAAAAGAGCCGGAGCTAGATCGTGAAAATCTAGCCCATAATAGAACATGAGGCCGCGAACGAAGGGGTGAAGAGCGAACCCTAGCCCGCGAAGGAAGTAGGAGATGAATACAACCCTCTCGCCGGATTTTGGTGAGGGGATGACCTGCCCTTTAGTAGGGAGCCTGTGGGGGGTTTCCGCAGTCAGGTACCTCGCCTTCCGAAGCTTCGTGATATCCTCCTCGGTGACCGAGGAGGCTACCCACATACCTTGGGAGATGGATCCAGACATAACTAGAGGGCCTCGTAACAATGGAAGAAATCGAATCCTGGCCGCTGGAGCCTGAGGTTGGGAAGGTTGAGGAAGAGGTAGGCGTGGGGGAGAAAGACTGGTCAGTACCCCTTTATAAAGGCGAAGAATATCGAACGCCTCCGCACGGGCCTTAAAAGCTCACCTATTCCCAAGGAATCGCGAACAACACGGTTGGATTACCCACGCCCATATTGATGAGGATCCCATGATAACGGGACACGATCTCTGCTTCGACAAGACATGCCAATGGAAACCGCATCTCTAAACACGGAGCGGGATGCTAAAAAACGGTTCGAAATAATGACCTAGCGGAGACGTGGCGTCTCACTACAGAAGATGTCAGTAGATGGGACTTATTTAATATTATACTCTTGGCAGAGCTTGTTTTGCATAGCCGGACACGTTGTCTGTGTTCGAAGACTACTTTGAAATATTCGGAGGAGGAACCCGCCTTGCAATGCCGAAGACAATCCGCGCGCCGGACACATCGTCATTGAAGCCTGGTTCAGGGGCTACTGAGGGAGTCCTAGATTAAGGGGTCCTCGGACGTCCGGGCTATGTGACAGAAGACTTCCTGCCGTGTCCGGATGGGACTCTCCTTTGCGTGGAAGGCAAGCTTGGCCTTCGGATATGAAGATTCCTTCCTCTGTAAACCGACTCTGTACAACCCTAGGCCTCTCCGGTGTCTATATAAACCGGAGGATTTAGTCCGTAGAGGCGAACACAATCATACATGCTAGACATCTGGGTTTTAGCCATTACGATCCCGTGGTAGATCAACTCTTGTAATCCTCATAATCACCAAGATCAATCAAGCAGGAAGTAGGGTATTACCTCCGTCAAGAGGGCCTGAACCTGGGTAAACATCGTGTCCCCCGTCTCCTGTTACCATCGACCTTAGACGCACAGTTCAGGACCCCCTACCCGAGATCCGCCGGTTTTGACACCGACGCTCAACCCTTCCTCCCAAACCTCACCTCTGGTCCCGATCCACCGTCTGAGATGCCGTCCAGCCCGACCCACACCGCCGCGACGGAGACACAGTCCGCCTCGTCCGTCGGCAGCGTGATTTCATCAGCAGCGACTTGCAAGGCGGAGAATGTCGCCCGCAAATTGCGGCGACTCCGGCAGCGAGAGAGGGAGGCGGTGGCAGCATCACAGGGAGGCTCACACGTGGTGGAGCAGCTATCTCCTCTGTCACGCCCGGATCCCAGCACCCCTTCCCTTCGAGTTCCTACGCGGATTACGCTGTCCGCCCCTTGGAACACAGGATGATCCGACCGCCGGCTGGGCCATTCCGGATAGCTTTCTGCCCACGTAGATGCCAGCGGTCGATGTGTGTGACTCATCGCAGCTCGTTCGAGCGCGGATGAGCACAGGCTCCGGCAGTGCCTCGGTTGCCCTCAACATGTTCGAGGGAATGACTGAAAAAGTGATGGGGAACGTAGCATGCAATTTCAAAAAAATTCCTACGCTCACGCAAGATCTATCTAGGAGATGCATAGCAAGAAGAGGGGGCGAGTGTGTCCACGTACCCTCGTAGACCGAAAGAGGAAGCGTTTCACAACGCGGTTGATGTAGTCGAACTTCTTCTCGTTCTGACCGATCAAGTACCGAACGTACGACACCTCCGAGTTCTGCACATGTTCAGCTTGCTGACATCCCTTGAACTCTCGATCTAGCAAAGTGTCGTGGGAAAGTTCCATCAGCACGACGGCATGGTGACGGTGATGGTCAAGTGATCCGTGCAGGGCTTCGCCTAAGCACTACGTGAATATGACTAGAGGCGTAAACTGTGGAGGGGGGCGCCGCACACGGCTAACAATGTTTGTTGTGTGTTCTAGGCGCCCCTCCCCACATATATATAGGTGGGAGGGGGAGGGGAACAGCCATGGGGTGCCCAAGTAGGAGGAATCCTACTTGGGGATCTGGTCCAATTCGCCCCCTTACCATCTTTTTCGGAGAGGGAAGGAAAGGGAAGAGAGGAGGGAAGGAAGGGGGAGGCCGAATTGCCTCCCCTTCCTTCTCTCTTCCCCTTTTGCTTTCCCCTTCCTATTCGGCCAGCAAGGGGGGTGCAACAGCCCATGCTGGCTGCTGTGTTTCCCCTCTTGGCCCAATAGGCCCATATAGTTTGCCGGGGTAGCCTGGAACCCCTTCCGGTGACCCGATACATACCCGGTACCCCCGGAACACTTCCGGTGTCCAAATACTATCGTCCTATATATGAATCTTTACCTTTCGGCCATTTCAAGACTCTTCGTCATGTCCGTGTTCTCATCCGGGACTCCGAACAACATTCGGTCACCAAATCACATAACTCATATAATACAAAATTGTCATCGAACGTTAAGCGTGCGGACCCTACGGGTTCGAGAACTATGTAGACATGACTGAGACACCTCTCCGGTCAATAACGAAAAACGGAACATGGATCCTCATATTGGTTCCTACATATTCTACGAAGATCTTTGTCGGTCATACCGTAATGATAACATACCCTTTGTCATCGGTATGTTACTTGCCCGAGATTCGATCGTCGGTATCTTCACACCTAGTTCAATCTCGTTACCGGAAAGTCTCTTTACTCATTCCATAATGCATCATCCCGTGACTAACTCATTAGTCACATTGCTTGCAAGGCTTATCATGATGTGCATTACCGAGAGGGCACAGAGATACCTCTCAGATACTCGGAGTGACAAATCCTAATCTCGATCTATGCCAACCAACAAACACCTACGGAGATACCAGTAGAGCATATTTATAATCACCCAGTTATGTTGTGATGTTTGATAGCACACAAGGTACTCCTTCGGTATCTGGGAGTTGCATAATCTCATAGTCAAAGGAATATGTACAAGTCATGAAGAAAGCAATAGCAATAAAACTTAACGAGCATTATGCTAAGCTAACGGATGAGTCTTGTCCATCACATCATTCTCCTAATGATGTGATCCCGTTCATCAAATGACAACACATGTCTATGCTTAGGAAACTTAACCATCTTTGATTAACGAGCTAGTATAGTAGAGGCTTACTAGGGACACGGTGTTTTGTCTATGTATCCACACATGTATCAAGTTTCCGGTTAATACAATTCTAGCATGAATAATAAACATTTATCATCAAATAAGGAAATATAAATAACAACTTTATTATTGCCTCTAGGGCATATCTCCTTCAGTCTCCCACTAGCTCTAGAGTCAATAATCTAGATTGAACTGTAATGATTCTAACACCCATGGAGTCTTGGTGCTGATCATGTTTTGCTCATGGAAGAGGCTTAGTCAACGGGTCTGCCACATTCAGATCCGTATGTATTTTGCAAATCTCTATGTATCCTCCTTGACTTGATCACGGATGGAGTTGGTGTCTCTTGATGTGTTTGGTTCTTTTGTGAAATCTGGATTCCTTCGCCAAGGCAATTGCTCCAGTATTGTAAAAAAAGATTTTCGTTGGACCCAATGCACTAGGTATTACTCCTAGATCGGATATGAACTCCTTCATCCAGACTCCTTCATTTGCTACTTCCGAAGAAGCTATGTACTCTGCTTCACATGTAGATCCCACCACGACGCTTTGCTTGGAACTGCACCAGCTGACAGCTCCACCATTCAATATAAATACGTATCCGGTTTGTGACTTAGAGTCATCCGGATTAGTGTCAAAGCTAGCATGAACGTAACCATTTACGACGACCTCTTTGTCACCTCCATAAGCGAGAAACATATCAGGATGTTCTTCACCGCTGTCCAGTGATCCACTCCTGGATTACTTTGGTACCTCCCTGCTAGACTTATAGCAAGGAACACATCAGGTCTAGTACACAGCATTGGATACATGACAGAACCTATGGTTGAGGCATAGGGAATGACTTTCGTTTTCTCTCTATCTTTTGCAGTGGTTGGGCATTGAGTCTGACTCAACTTCACACCTTGTAACACACGCAAGAACCCTTTCTTTGACTGATCCATTTTGAACTTCTTCAAAACTTTATCAAGGTATGTGCTTTGTGAAATTCCAATTAAGTGTCTTGATCTATCTCTATAGATCTTGATGCCCAATACATAAGCAGCTTCACCGAGGTCTTTCATTGAAAAACTGTTATTCAAGTATCCTTTTATGCTATCCAAAAATTCTATATCATTTTCTATCAACAATATGTCATCCACATATAATATTAGAAATGCTACAGAGCTCCCAGTCACTTTCTTGTAAATACAGGCTTCTCCCAAAGTCTGTATAAAACCATATGCTTTGATCACTTCATCAAAGCGTATATTCCAACTCCGAGATGCTTGCACCAGTCCATAAATGGATCGCTGGAGCTTGCACATTTTGTTAGCACCTTTAGGATTGAAAAAACCTTCTGGTTGCATCAAATACAACTCTTCTTTAAGAAATCCATTAAGGAATGCAGTTTTGACGTCCATTTGCCAGATTTCATAATCATAAAATGCGGCAATTGCTAACATGATTCGGACAGACTTAAGCATCGCTACGGGTGAGAAGGTCTCATCGTAGTCAACTCCTTGAACTTGTCGAAAACCTTTCACAACAAGTCGAGCTTTGTAGACAGTAGCATTACCATCAGCGCCGGTCTTCTTCATGAAGATCCATTTATTCTCTATGGCTTGCCGATCGTCGGGCAAGTCAACCAAATTCCATACTTTGTTCTCATACATGGATCCCATCTCAGATTTCATGGCCTCATGCCATTTCGCGGAATCTGGGCTCATCATTGCTTCCTCATAGTTTGTAGGTGCGTCATGGTCTAGTAACATGACTTCCAGAACAGGATTACCGTACCACTCTGGTGCGGAACATACTCTGGTTATCCTACGAGGTTTGGTAGTAACTTGATCTGAAGTTTCATGATCATTATCATTAGCTTCCTCTCTAGTTGGTGTAGGCATCACGGGAACGGTTTTCTGTGATGAGCTACTTTCCAATTCGAGAGAAGGTACAGTTACCACATCAAGTTCTACTTTCCTCCCACTCACTTCTTTCGAGAGAAACTCCTTCTCTAGAAAGGATCCATTCTTAGCAACAAAGATCTTGCCTTCGGATCTGTGATAGAAGGTGTACCCAACAATTTCTTTTGGGTATCCTATGAAGACGCACTTCTCTGATTTGGTTTCGAGCTTATCAGGCTGAAGCATTTTCACATAAGCATCGCAAGCCCAAACTTTAAGAAACGGTGGCTTAGGTTTCTTGCCAAACCATAGTTCATACAGTGTCGTCTCAACGGATTTAGATGGTGCCCTATTTAACGTGAATGCAGTTGTCTCTAATGCATAACCCCAAAACAATAGTGGTAAATCGGTAAGAGACATCATAGATCGCACCATATCTAATAAAGTATGGTTACGACGTTCGGACACACCATTACGCTGCGGTGTTCCAGGTGGCGTGAGTTGTGAAACTATTCCACATTGTTTTAAAATGAAGGCCAAACTCGTAACTTAAATATTCGCCCCCGTGATCAGATCGTAGAAACTTTATTTTCTTGTGACGATGATTCTCCACTTCACTCTGAAATTCTTTGGACTTTTCAAATGTTCCAGACTTGTGTTTCATTGAGTAGATATACCCATATCTGCTCAAATCATCTGTGAAGGTTAGAAAATAACGATACCCACCGCGAGCCTCAACACCCATTGGACCGCATACATTGGTATGTATTATTTCCAATAAGTCAATGGCTCGCTCATTGTTCCGGAGAACGGAGTCTTAGTCATCTTGCCGATGAGGCATGGTTCGGAAGCATCAAATGATTCATAATCAAGTGATTCCAAAAGTCCATCCGCATGGAGTTTCTTCATGTGCTTTACACCAATGTGACCTAAATGGCAGTGCCACAAATATGTTGCACTATCATTATCAACTTTGCATATTTTGGCATCAATATTATGAATATGTGTATCACCACGATCGAGATTCAACAAAAATAGACCACTCTTCAAGGGTGCATGACCATAAAAGATATTACTCATATAAATAGAACAACCATTATTCTCTGATTTAAACGAATAACCGTCTCGCATCAAACAAGATCCAGATATAATGTTCATGCTCAACGCTGGCACCAAATAACAATTATTCAGGTCTAAAACTAATCCCGAAGGTAGATATAAAGGTAGTGTGCCGACGGCGATCACATCGACCTTGGAACCATTCCCGACGCGCATCGTCACCTCGTCCTTACCCCATATTCGTTTAATCTGTAGCCCCTGTTTCGAGTTGCAAATATGAGCAACAGAACCAGTATCAAATACCCAGGCGCTACTACGAGCATTAGTAAGGTACACATCAATAACATGTATATCAAATATACCTTTGTTCACTTTGCTATCCTTCTTATCCGCCAAATACTTGGGGCAGTCCCGCTTCCAGTGACCAGTCCCTTTGCAGTAGAAGCACTCAGTTTCAGGCTTGGGTCCAGATTTGGGCTTCTTCCCGAGAGTGACAACTTGCTTGCCATTATTCTTGAAGTTCCCCGTCTTTCCTTTGCCCTTTTTCTTGAAACTAGTGGTTTTGTTAACCATCAACAGTTGATGCTTTTCTTGATTTCTACCTCTGCAGCTTTGAGCATAGCGAAGAGCTCGGGAATTGTCTTATCCATCCCTTGCATATTATAGTTCATCACGAAGCCTTTGTAGCTTGGTGGCAGTGATTAAAGAACCCTGTCAATAACACTATCATCTGGAAGATTAACTCCCAGCTGAGTCAAGTGGTTATGATACCCAGACATTCTGAGTATGTGTTCACTGACAGAACTGTTCTCCTCCATCTTGCAGCTATAGAACTTGTTGGAGACTTCATATCTCTCAACTTGGGCATTTGCTTGAAATATTAACTTCAACTCTTGGAACATCTCATGTGGTCCATGACGTTCAAAACGTCTTTGAAGTCTCAATTCTAAGCCGTAAAGTTTGGCACACTAAACTATAGAGTAGTCATTAGACCACGTCTGCCAGACGTTCAAAGCGTCTACATTAGTGGGAGGGGGCTTGTCACCTAGCGGCGCATCAAGGACATAATTCTTGTGTGCAGCAATGAGGATAATCCTCAAGTTACAGACCCAGTCCGTGTAGTTGCTACCATCATCTTTCAACTTAGCTTTCTCTAGGAACGCATTAAAATTCAAGGGAATGGTAGCATGGGCCATTGATCCACAACATAGATATGCAAAAACTATGAGGACTAAGTTCATGATAAATTAAGTTCAATTAATCATATTACTTAAGAACTCCCATTTAGATAGACATCCCTCGAGTCATCTAAATGATCACGTGACCCATATCAACTAAACCATGTCCGATCATCACATGAGATGGAGTAGTTTTCAATGGTGAACATCTCTATGTTGATCATATCTACTATATGATTCATGTTCGACCTTTCGGTCTCCAGTGTTCCGAGGCCATGTCTGTACATGCTAGGCTCGTCAAGTTTAACCCGAGTATTCCGCATGGGCAAAACTGTCTTGCACCCCTTGTATGTGAACGTAGAGCTTATCACACCCGATCATCACGTGGTGTCTCGGCACGACGAACTGTCACAACGGTGCATACTCAGGGAGAACACTTATACCTTGAAATTTTAATGAGGATCGTCTTATAATACTACCGCCGTACTAAGCAAAACAAGATGCATAAAAGATAAACATCGCATGCAATCAATATAAGTATATGATATGGCCATCATCATCTTGTGCCTTTGATCTCCATCTCCAAAGCACCGTCATGATCACCATCGTCACTGGTTTGACACCTTGATCTCCATCGAATCATCGTTGTCGTCTCGCCAACTATTTCTACTACGACTATCGCTACCGCTTAGTGATAAAGTAAAGCAATTACATGGCGATTGCATTTCATACAATAAAGCGACAACCATATGGCTCCTGCCAGTTGCCGATAACTGTTACTAAACATGATCATCTCATACAACAATTTATATATCATCACGTCTTGACCATATCACATCACAGCAAGCCCAACAAAAACAAGTTAGACGTCCTCTACTTTGTTGTTGCAAATTTTACGTGGCTGCTACGGGTTAGCAAGAACCGTTCTTACCTACGCATCAAAACTACAATGATTTTTTGTCAAGTGTGCTGTTTTAACCTTCAACAAGGACCGGGCGTAGTCACACTCGATTCAACTAAAGCTGGAGAAACAGACACCCACTAGCCACCTGTGTGCAAAGCATGGCGATAGAACCAGTCTCATGAACGCGGTCATGTAATGTCGGTCTGGGCCGCTTCATCCAACAATACCGCCAAATAAAAGTATGACATGCTGGTAAGCAGTATGAATATTATCGCCCACAACTCTTTGTGTTCTACTCATGCATATAACATCTACGCATAGACCTGGCTCGGATGCCACTGTTGGGGAACGTAGTATTTTACAAATTTTCCTACGATCACGCAAAATCTATCTAGGAGAAGCATAGCAATGAGCGCGGAGAGTTTGTCCATCTACCCTCGTAGACCGAAAGTGGAAGCATTTAGTAACGCGGTTGATGTAGTCGAACGTCTTCGCGATCCAACCGATCAAGTACCGAATGCACGGCACCTCCGTGATCTGCACACGTTCAGCTCGGTGATGTCCCTCGAACTCTAGATCCATCTAAGGCCGAGGGAGAGTTTTGTCAACACGACGGCGTGGTGACGGTGATGATGAAGTTACCGACGCAGGGCTTCGCCTAAGCACTACGACAATATGACCGAGGTGGAAAACTATGGAGGGGGGGCACCGCACATGGCTAAGAGATCAACTTGTGTGTCTATGGGGTGCCCCCTCCCCGGTATATAAAGGAGGGGAGGAGGGGGCCGGCCAGCCTCAAGGGCGCGCCCAAGGGGGGGAATCCTACTCCTACTAGGAGTAGGTCCCCCCTTTCCTAGTCCAACAAGGAGGGGAAGGAAGGAGGAAGGGAGAGAAGGAAGGAGGGGGGGCGCCACCCCCACCCCTTGTCCAATTCGGACTGGGGCCACGCGCCACCTCCTGGCCGGCCCTCTCTCTCCTCTAAGGCCCATGGTGGCCCACTAACTTCCCGGGGGGGTTCCGGTAACACTCCGTCACTCTGGTTTTATCTGAAACTCTCTGGAACACTTCCGATGTGCGAACAACATGGTCCAATATATCAATAGTTATGTCTCGACCATTTCGAGACTCCTCGTCATGTCTGTGATCTCATCCGGGACTCTGAACAACCTTCAGTACATCAAATCACATAAACTCATAATACCAATCGTCATCGAACGTTAAGCGTACGGACCCTACGGGTTCGAGAACTATGTAGCATGACCTAGACACATCTCCGGTCAATAACCAATAGCGGAACCTGGATGCTCACATCGGTTCCTACATATTCTACGAAGATCTTTATCGGTCAAACCACACAACAACATACGTTGTTCCCTTTGTCATTGGTATGTTACTTGCCCGAGATTCGATCGTCGGTATCATCATACCTAGTTCAATCTCATTACCAGCAAGTCTTTTTACTCGTTCTTTAAGGCATCATCCCGCAACTAACTCATTAGTCACATTGCTTGCAAGGCTTATAGTGATGTGCATTATCGAGAGGGCCCGGAGATACCTCTCCGACAATCGAAGTGAGAAATCCTAATCTCGATCTATGCCAACTCAACAAACACCATCGCAGACACATGTAGAGAATCTTTATAATCACCCAGTTACGTTGTGACGTTTGATAGCACACTAAGTGTTCCCTCGGTATTCGGGAGTTGCATAATCTCATAGTCATAGGAACATGTATAAGTCATGGAGAAAGCAATAACAATAAACTAAAAGATCATAGTGCTAAGCTAACGGATGGATCTTGTCCATCACATCATTCTCTAATGATGCGACCCCGCTCATCAAATGACAACACATGTCTATGGCTAGGAAACTTAACCATCTTTGATTAACGAGCTAGTCTAGTAGAGGCACACTAGGGACACTCTGTTTGTCTATGTATTCACACATGTACTAAGTTTCTGGTTTAATACATTTCTAGCATGAATAATAAACATTTATCATGATATAAGGAAATATAAATAACAACTTTATTGTTGCCTCTAGGGCATATTTCCTTCACTTACCCATGTACTGCATGTGCTGTCGAAAGGGCTGAGGGTTTCCGTTCGATCTGGGAGCATCCAAAGGTGCACACGTACGATCCATGGGGTTTGGGTTCTGGCGAATCAGAACGCATGACTCAAATCGCGCGTGCAGCAGGGGGGAGGGGGCATCATCCACGGTTTGGTAGGCACATGGCTTTCGTGAGTGAATCGTGTGCTATTTGAAAACACTTCGTTAGAAGAATCTCAGTTTTCAAATCCACATAAATCCAAAACTCACCCGAAAATCGTGAAACCTGGCATGGTGTCACGACATGGCACATATATGTCAAGGAATTTTTTTGTCCATTTTGGCGCAAGTTTTATTACAAGCCTCTTACAAACCGGAGCTTCTCTCAAAGAAGCCTCGTAGTTCCGATAGGTAAACGTGTCCCCCTTGTGGGCGAAATATAACCACTACCTCTTTTCGCCTTGTATTTTCTTCTACCGGCAACATGGAATGACAGGATATCCGTGCTGAAATTTAAACTTATTCAGGGTTCGTTTGGCCTTTTTATACACTAATTGAGTTTCCTAGGCATTTAATGTCCATAATTCAAATCTGAACTACAAATACATGCTACATTTCACCAAAATGGCTAGAAAAATTACACATGTGTCCTTGGGTGCATGTTTAGATCCCATGCCAGGAATGGGAACAAATTACAACTGCACTGGCGCCCTGGCTCATCCTCAAACATTTGGAATCTCAGTTTTTAAATCCCCATAAATCCAGAACTCACCAGAAAGTCATCAAAGGTGGCATGGTGTCATGCCATGGCACATATATGTCGTGATAAAAACATTGTCCAATTTGGGTCAAGATTTATTACAAACCTCTTACAAACCGGAGCTTCTCTCAAAGAAGCCTCGTGGTTCCGATAGGGAAACGTGTTCCCCTTGTGGGCGAAACGTAATCACTGCCTCTTTTTGCCTTGTATTTTCTTCTACGGGCAACATGGATCGACAGGATATCCGTGCTGAAATTTAAACTTATTCAGTGTTCGTTAGGCCTTTTTATACACTAATTGAGTTTCCTAGGAATTTAATGTCCTTAATTCAAATCCGAACTACAAATACATGCTCCAGTTCACCAAAATTGCTAGAAAATTTATACATGTGTCCTTGGGTGCATGTTTAGGTCCCATGCCAGGAATGGGAACGAGTTACAACCGTACCGGCATCCTGGCACATCCTCAAACATTTTGAATCTCAGTTTTTAAATCCCCATTAATCCAAAACACACCAAAAAGTCATCAAAGGTGGCATGGTGTCACATCATAGCACATATAAGTCGTGGTAAAAACATTGCCAATTTGGGCCAAGCTTTATTACAAACCTCTTATAAACCGGAGCCTGTCGCAAGAACCCTCGTGGTTTTGATAGGGAAACGTGTCCCGTTGTGGGCCAAACAATAATCGCTCCCTCTTCTAGCATCGTATTTTTCTTCTACACGCAACACGGAACAATGGGGGATTCGCGCTGAACTTCAGAATTATTCAGGGTTGGTTTGACCTTTTTTATTCATTAATTAAGTTTTCTAAGCATTTAATGCCCATAATTCAAATCCGAACTACAAATACATGCTCAAGTGCACCAAAATGGCTAGAAAAAACGTACATGTTTCCTTGGGGTGCATGTTTTGGTCCCATGGAACGAATGGGAAAAAATTCAACCGTCTCGACGTCTTGGCTTGGCCACAAACATTGCGAATCTCGATTTTTAAGCCTGTCACAACCCTTGTGGTTCCGGTAGGGAAACATGCCCCTCTTGTGGGCGAAATGATAATCGCTGCCTCATCTCGCCTTGAACTTTGTTTTCTACACGCAACATAGAATAACAGGAGTGTCGTGCTGAAATTTGAAACTGTTCAGGGTTCGTTTGACCATTGTATATATTATATAAGTTTTCTAGGCATTTAATGTAGTGCATAATTCAAATTTGAACTACAAGCACATGCTCCAGTGAAGCAAAATGGGTGGGAAATCGTACATGTGTCATTGGGTGCATGTTTAGGTCTGATTTAAAAATGGGAATGAATTACAAACTTCTCGTCGTCCTGAAACACTGAGAATCTCGGTTTTTAAATCCCAGTAAAAAAACTCACCCAAAAAACATGAAACTCGGCATGGTTTCATGACATGGGACATATATGCCGTGGTAAAAAAATCATCTAGTTTGAGACAAGGCACACACATTAATTGCCAACAATGTCCTTTTTGAAACAAATAGCTGACACTTTAATATCACAAACAGTTGTATTATATGAACCGTGTCAAAATTTAACCATACTAGGTGGCATGTGTGCAACTGTTTGATTAGATAGGACAAGCACGAGAAGTCCGCCGTGCAGGCTCGACGGGACGCGTGCGAGTAGTCCGCCGTGCCGGCTCGATGGGCCACGTGCATCCTGTCCACCTCGTAGGCTCGACGGGACACGTGCGAGCAGCAAGGCCGTGCATGCTCACCGGGAAGCGAGCCCTTTGACCTCCATGCACCAGTCGCCGCCCGCCTCGCTCACAACTTCTCCATTAATGGGTTAACTAAAGCACCTGGACAGAGGGTGTTTGCTTGTGATCCCATGGCAACATTTGCTTTGTCCATGTTTTCAACTCGTATTCCGGCCTAATTTAAATTGCCACACAGGGCAACGGATAATACGACCACAAATAAAATGGCAACGGATAATACGACGACAAATTTACAATGGCATAGATAATAATTGTCTTACATATTCCGGATAATTTAAAACGCCACATGCGGCAAAGCCCGGAAGACACGGGGGCAAGAGAAGAAGGAAATCACAGACAATGATTTGGGTCACTACCGTCTCTACTCGTCGATGGATCACCGGGCGACGACATCCTCCAGCTCCTTCTTCAATTCCTCATGACTTTGCTTGAAAGCAGCCACGGATTCCTCGTGCTCGATCTGGAGCTTCCTCAAGTCACCCATCAGTTCCTCGACGACCGCTGTCAGCGTTATCCCCGAGGCACTCCTCTGCTCATGCAGCATCTTCTAGCCAGCGGCCTCCTCCGCCTTCTCGGCGAGCGCCTTGAGGAGCTTCGCATTGTCACCCATGAGTTGCTTGACAAGACCAGTCTCCTTGTCAACCGAGGCATCGTTGATCTTGAGAAGCTTCATCAAGCCGTCGACCAGCTCCTGCTGCTTAATGATGCCAGCGAGAATGTCGTCGTCGCCGGCCAAGGACTTCAGGAACGCCAGCTCGTCGCAATGGCCGACGCCGCGAGTGCGCTTGTGAGAGCCCTCGCGTGCCCGTGAAAGCTCATTCGAGGGCTCCGCGGCGCGCCGGGACATCTCTGCTGCGGCTGCAACTTCGCGGCGGGACCTCTCTAGTGCTTCCGTGGCCTTGGTCTTTGCTGCCTGGTTATATGTCCACCCGAAACTCCTCCTACCAGTCATGGCAGGACGACTTGACAGGAAAGACCAGTTTTGTGGGTGATGAGGAGAAGAACTGTGAAGTAATTTTCGAGTGGGTAGTTTTTATAGCCCGGTGCTAAGTGTGAACACATATTAGTTTGATAGGTGTGAACAGATTTGCAATTACTAATTGCATTGTAATCTGCAATGTGACGAGAAACAAGGTCAAAATTTATTGATGGCAGAAGGTTGACCACGTGGTTGCTCGCCGTTGAGGCAGCCGCGGCACGCTCTGCTCGCGTCCGTCCGCGCGTTTTGCTTTCCATTGAGGTGGCCGCGGCGCGCTCCGCTCTGGTAAACAGTTCATCCGAGTCGACTGTTTGCCACGTATCACACACATCTTGTTAAGTTGAACCGTTTCTGTTGTGTTTGTGTTCCCTAATCGAAAACAGTTTGTCCGAATGAACCGTATGCCGTATATCACACACACCTTGATCTAGCTAACTGTTTCTGTTGCAGTCCCTAATAGCAAACAGTTCATCAGAGCGAACTATATCCCGTATATCACACGCACATTGATACGACTGCCTGTTTCTGTTGTTCTGCCTCATCGCAAACAGTTCGAATGGATTAACTGTGTGTCCTACATCACACACGCAACTAGAATCTGAGCCGTGTTTGATGGCTCCCATTGCAAACGTTTTGCACCTTTTTTGACGTTCTTTTTACATCCCCGTTTACGATTAATGCATCGCACACAGTTTCGTCAAAGGGTCTCTGATCGTAGTGTCGCATTAGCAGCATCCTGCAGTAGTGTAGGTATTTGAGAAAAACTAGAATAACCATCTAGAAAGCAAAAGTATGTATGTTTTGATAGTCTTTCTAGCATTTGATCAATAGAAGTTAGAGGGTAATGATCTTTCCTAGTAGCTTTGTTTAATTTTCTAAAATCAATTACCATTCTATAACCTATAACAATTCTATGTGGGATCAATTCATTCTTAGCATTGGGAACAACCGTAATACATCCCTTCTTAGGGACACAATGAACCGGACTTACCCATCTACTATCAGCAATAGGATAAATTATACCTGCTTCCAGAAGCTTTAATATTTCATTTCTTACCACTTCCTTCATCTAGGGATTTAACCGTCGTTGGTGATCAGCAACTGGTTTAGCATCAGGCTCCATATTAATTTTATGTTGAGGAGGCCACGAGGTAGGGGGGCGCGCCCTCCACCCTCGTGGGCCCCCTGTTGCTCTACCGACGTACTCCTTCCTCCTATATATACCTATGTACCATCAAACGATCAGATACGGAGCCAAAAACCTAATTCCACCGCCGCAACCTTCTGTACCCACGAGATCCCATCTTGGGGCCTGTTCCGGAGCTCCGCCGGAGGGGGCATCAATCACGGAGGGCTTCTACATCAACACCATAGCCCCTCCGATGAAGTGTGAGTAGTTTACCTCAGACCTTCGGGTCCATAGTTAGTAGCTAGATGGCTTCTTCTCTCTTTTGGATCTCAATACAATGTTCTCCCCCTCTCTCGTGGAGATCTATTCGATGTAATCTTTTTTTGCGGTGTGTTTGTTGAGACCGATGAATTGTGGGTTTATGATCAAGTTTATTTATGAACAATATTTGAATCTTCTCTGAATTCTTTTATGTATGATTGGTTATCTTTGCAAGTCTCTTCGAATTATCAGTTTGGTTTGGCCTACTAGATTGATCTTTCTTGCAATGGGAGAAGTGCTTAGCTTTGGGTTCAATCTTGCGGTGTCCTTTCCCAGTGACAGTAGGGGCAGCAAGGCACGTATTGTATTGTTGCCATCAAGAATAACAAGATGGGGTTTTATCATATTGCATGAATTTATCCCTCTACATCATGTCATCTTGCTTAAGGCGTTACTCTGTTTTCATGACCTTAATACTCTAGATGCATGCTGGATAGCAGTCGATGAGTGGAGTAATAGTAGTAGATGCAGGCAGGAGTCGGTCTACTTGTCTCGGACGTGATGCCTATATACATGATCATACCTAGATATTCTCATAACTATGCTCAATTCTGTCAATTGCTCAACAGTAATTCGTTCACCCACCGTAAAATACTTATGCTCTTGAGAGAAGCCACTAGTGAAACCTATGGCCCCCGGGTCTATCTTCATCATATTAATCTTCCAACACTTAGTTATTTCCTTTGCTTTTTACTTTGATTTTATTTTACTTTGCATCTTTATCACAAAAATACCAAAAATATTATCCTATCATACCTATCAGATCTCACTCTCGTAAGTGATCGTGAAGGGATTGACAACCCCTTATCGCGTTGGTTGCGAGGATTTATTTGTTTTGTGTAGGTGTGAGGGACTCGCGCGTAGCCTCCTACTGGATTGATACCTTGGTTCTCAAAAACTAAGGGAAATACTTACGCTACTTTGTTGCATCACCCTTTCCTCTTCAAGGGAAAACCAACGCAGTGCTCAAGAGGTAGCAATAAGCATATTTTATTGTATCAGGTAATTGTTTAAGATCGAACACAGCATCACTTAGAGGATCTCCAAAAGTTTCAACGGGAAAATTGTGTTTCAAAATAGGCATCTGTTTAAACAAAATCTCATCTAATTCCTTTCTTTCATTCATAAACATATCATTTTCATGGTCTAACAAATATTGTTCTAAAGGATCAGTAGGAAGCACAACAATAGAAGCAAGACCAATAATTTCATCTTTACTAGGCAATTCTTTATCATGGGGTTGTCTACGAAATTTGGAGAAACTAAACTCATGAGACACATCCCCAAAACTTACACTAACAGTTTCTTTCTCACAATCTATCTTAGCATTGACAGTGTTCAAGAAAGGTCTACCAAATATAATGGGACAAAAATCATCTTGTGGGGAACCAAGAACAAGAAAATTAGTAGGGTATTTTATTTTCCCACACAAGACTTCAACATCTCTAACGATCCCAATCGGTGAGATAGTGTCTCTATTGGCAAGCTTAATAGTAACATCAATATCTTCTATCTCAACAGGTGCAATATCAGTCATAATTTCTTGGTAAAGAGTAAAGGGAATTGCACTCACACTAGCACCCAAATCACATAAGACATGAAACAATGATCCACTATTTTTAATGGAAACAACAGGCATGCCAACAACGGGTCTATGTTTATCTTTATTATCGGGTCTAGCAATTCTAGCAGCCTCATCAGAGAAATAAATAACATGCCCATCAATATTATCGACCAAGAGATCTTTAACCATAGCAATACTAGGTTCAACTTTAATTTATTCAGGGGGTGTAGGTGTTCTAGTATAACTCTTATGAACCACAGCTGAACCTTTATCATGTTCTTTTATCCTAACAGGAAAAAGTGGTTTCTCAATATAAGCAGCAGGAACAACTGGATTAAGATTATAAGTAATAGTTTCTTCTTTAGCTTTAATAGGTTCTGCTATCTTTACTTCAATGGGAGGATTATATTTAAACCACTTTTCCTTAGGGAGATCAACATGAGTAGCAAATGATTCACAGAAAGAAGCTACTATCTCAGAGCCAAGTCCATATTTAGTGCTAAATTCACGAAAAGCATCGGTATCCATAAAAGATTTAACACAGTCAAACGTAAGGTTTATATCTGTCTACTTACATTCGTCGAGCTCCGAATCTTCAGATTTGAGTTTAATTCTTTCTAATAAATCCCATTTGAATTCAATAGTCTTCTTCACAAAAGAACCAGTACAAGAAGTATCGAGCATGGATTGATCATTACAAGAAAGCAGAGCTTAAAAATTCTGAATAATAATTTCTCTTGAGAGCTCATGATTGGGGCATGAATATAACATTGACTTAAGCCTCCCCCAAGCTTGAGCGATACTTTCTCCTTAACGAGGCTAAAAAATATAAATATAATTCCGATCACAATGAACGAGATCCATAGGATAAAACTTCTGATGAAATTCCAATTTCAATCGGTTGTAATACCAAGTCCTGATATTATCGCATAGCCTATACAATGTACATGCCTTCTCCTTAAAATATAAAAGGGAAGACCTTCTTCTTGACTTCATCCTCGGGCAAACCTGCAAGCTTAAATAATCCCCATACTTCATCCACATAGATCAGATGCATATCAGGATGTAATGTTCCATCTCCTGTAGAAGGATTAGCAAGCAGTTTCTCTATCATACCCGAAGGAATTTCATAATAAATATTTTCAGTTAGTTCAGTAGGTTGAGGAGCAACTACTTGCTCTACCGGTCGGGGTGAAGATAACCCGAACAAGCTCCTCAAAGGATTATTTTCCATAGTGACAAGTGGCAGTAAATTTCAGCACGTAATGTAAATGTTTCCTTACCAAACTCCACTTACCAAAGGTGCTTCACTCCCCGGCAACGGTGCCGGAAAAGATTCTTGATGACCCACAAGTATAGGGGGTCTATCATAATCCTTTCAATAAGTAAGAGTGTCGAACCCAACGAGGAGTACAAGGAAATGACAAGCGGTTTTCAGCAAGGTATTCTCTGCAAGCACTGAAATTATCGGTAACAGATAGTTGTGTGATAAGATAATTCATAACGGGTAACAAGTAACAAATGTAACTAAGGTGCAGCAAGGTGGCCCAATCCTTTTTGTAGCAAAGGACAAGCCTGGACGAACTCTAATATAAAGAAAAATGCTCCCGAGGACACATGGGAATTACTGTCAAGTTAGTTTTCATCATGCTCATATGATTCGCGTTCGTTACTTTGATAATTTGATATGTGGGTGGACCGGTGCTTGGGTGTTTCCCTTACTTGTACAAGCCTCCCACTTATGAGTAACCCCTCTCGCAAGCATCTGCAACTACGAAAGAAGAATTAACATAAATCTAACCATAGCATGAAACATGTGGATCCAAATCAGCCCCTTACGAAGCAACGCATAAACTAGGGTTTAAGATTCTGACACTCTAGCAAGCCATCATCTACTTATTACTTCCCAATGCCTTCCCCTAGGCCCAAATCATGGTGAAGTGTCATGTAGTCAACGTTGACATAACACCACTAGAGGAAAGACAACATACATCTCATCAAAATATCGAACGAATACCAAATTCACATGATTACTTATAACAAGACTTCTCCCATGTCCCCGGGATTTACAATTACAGGGGTATTGAATATCATTAAGGATCTGAACATATGATCTTCCACCAAATAAACCAACAAGCATCAACTACCAGGATTAAACAACACTACTAGCAACCCACAGGTACCAATCTGAGGTTTTGAGGCAAAGATCGGATACAATAGATGAACTAGGGTTTGAGAGGAGATGGTGCTGGTGAAGATGTTGATGGAGATTGACCCCCTCATGATGAGAGGATCGTTGGTGATGATGATGGCTTTTATTTCCCCCTCCGTGGGGGGGAGTTTCCCCGGCAGAACAGCTCCGCTGGAGCCCTAGATTGTTTCTGCCCAGGTTCCGCCTCGAGACGGCGGCGCTCCGTCCTGAAAGCTTCTTTCTGATTTTTTTCCAGGTCAAAAGACATCATATAGCAGATGATGGGCACCGGAGGCCTGCCAGGGGGCCCACAAGTCCTAGGGGCGCGCCCAAGGGGGTAGGGCGCGCCCCCCAGGCTTGTGGCCACCTGGTGGGTCCCCTTCTGGTATTTCTTCACCCGTTATTTTTTATATATTCCAAAATAATTCTCCATAAATTTTCAGGACTTTTGGAGTTGTGCATAATAGGTCTCTCACAGTTGCACCCTTTCTGGTCCAGGATTCCAGCTGCCGGCATTCTCCCTCTTAATGTAAACCTTGGAAAATAAGGGAGAAAAGGCATAAATATTGTACCACGATGTGTAATGGCAGCCCATAATGCAATAAATATCAATATAAAAGCATGATGCAAAATGGACGTATCACGTGCCCCTGTGGCTTGTGGCCTCCTCGGGACTCCTCTGACTTCCTCTCCAAGTCCTACATGTGTCTTCTGGTCCAAGAAAAATCATCACGAAAGTTTTATTCCGTTTGGACTCCGTTTGATATTCCTTTTCTGTAAAACTCAAAAACAAGGAAAAAACAGAAACTGGCATTGGCTCTGGATTTAGTCCAAAAAATAATATAAAATAGCATATTAATGCATATAAAACATCCAAAACAGATAATATAATAGCATGGAACAATAAAAAATTATAGATACGTTGGAGATGTATCAAGCAGCCCAAAGCTTAATTCCTGCTCATCCTCGAGTAGGTAAAAGATAAAAATAGAATTTTTGATGTGGAATGCTACCTAACATATTTATCCATGTAATGTTCTTTATCGTGGAATGAATATTCAGATCCATAAGATTCAAAACAAAAGTTTAATATTGACATAAAAACAATAATACTTCAAGCATACTAATAAAACAATTGCGTCTTCTCAAAATAACATGGCCAAAGAAAGTTATCCCTACAAAATCATATAGTCTGGCTATGCTCCATCTTCATCACACAAAGTATTAAATCATGCACAACCCCGGTTTTAGCCAAGCAATTGTTTCACACTTTAGCATTCTCAAACTTTTTCAGCTTTCACGCAATACATGAGTGTGAGCCATGGATATAGCACGATAGGTGGAATAGAATATGTTGGTTGTGGAGAAGACAAAAAGAAGGAGATAGTCTCACATCAACTAGGCGTATTAATGGGCTATGGAGATGCCCATCAATAGATATCAATGTGAGTGAGTAGGGTTTTCCATGCAACAGATGCACTAGAGCTATAAGTTTATGAAAGATCAAAAAGAAACTAAGTGGGTGTGCATCCAACTCGCTTGCTCACGAAGACCTAGGGCAATTTGAGGAAGCCCGTCATTGGAAAATACAAGCCAAGTTCTATAATGAAAAATTCACACTAGTATATGAAAGTGATAACATAGGAGACTTTCTATCATGAAGATCATGGTGCAACTTTGAAGTACAAGTGTGGAAAAAGGATAGTAGCATTGCCCCTTCTCTCTTTTCTCTCATTTTTTTGGTGGGCTTCTTTGGCCTCTTTTATTTTTGTAAAGTCCGGAGACTCATCCCAACTTGTGAAGGAATCATAGCTTCCATCATCCTTTCCTCACATGGGACAATGCTCTAATAATGATGATCATCACACTTTTATTTACTTACAACTCAAGAATTACAACTTGATACTTAGAACAAAATATGACTATATATGAATGCCGCCGGCAGTGTACCGGGATGTGCAATGATCTAGCGTAGCAAATGACATAAAAAAAGGACAAGCCATGAAAACATCATGCTATCTATCTTACGATCATGCAAGGCAATATGACAATGATGGTATGTGTCGTAATAATACGGAATGGTGGAAGTTGCATGGCAATATATGTCGGAATGGCTATGGAAATGCCATAATATGTAGGTATCGTGGCTGTTTTGAGTAAGGGTATATGGTGGGTTAATGCACCGGCAAAAATTGTGCGGTACTAAAGAGGCTAGAAAATGGTGGGAAGGTGAGAGTGCGTATAATCCATGGACTCAACATTAGTCATAAAGAACTCATATGCTTATTGCAAAAATTTATTAGCTATCAAAACAAAGTATTAGACGCATGCTCCTAGGGAAGAGGTTGGTAGGAGTTAACCATCTCGCGCTCCTGACCTCCACACAAAGAATGACAATCAATAAAGGGAAAATTGCATTTTTGTCCCTAGTTGGTTCCTACCCACGGGTTTTGCCCTTACTTTTCGAGCTTGCTCAGTTTTGCCCTCACTTTTTTCGCCAAGGTCGCTCGAATGCCCTTCCGTCACCGTGTCGTCCGGTCAAAACCCTTTGACCATTTTTTGGGAGCAAAGTGCCCCTGGTAGCTGGCAAAGAGGGTATGACACTTACATGCGGGACCCACTAAGAAAATGAACATACTTGATCATCTCTCTTACATGTGGAACCCACGCAAAAAAATAAAAGAAATGAAAGTCCCCTCTCTCACTTACGTGTAGGGCCCACAAAAAAATAAAAAGCCAAACGTGTCCAATTTATCTCTCTCTGACAAACTTAATTATCAAACAAAGGGTAAATTACTCAATATGACCCACCTGTTAGTGACATAGTGTACCTAACATAGCCTAAAGTAATGCGCCAAGTCACCTCGCCGGAGATTAGAGCCGGCTGCTACTTCTTGAACTTGCGTTGGTTTTCCCTTGAAGAGGAAAGGGTGATGCAGCAAAGTAGAGATAAGTATTTTCGTCAGTTTGAGAACAAAGGTATCAATCCAGTAGGAGACAATGCACAAATCACCAATACTGCACAAACAATCAAACAACTTGCACCCAACGCGATAAAGGGGTTGTCAATCCCTTCACGGTTACTTGCAAAAGTGCGATCTGATAGAGATAGCTGAAAGTAAACAAACGGTAAAGTAAATATTTTTGGTTTATAGATCAGAAAGTAAAAGATTGCGAAATAGTAGATCGGAAACTTATATGATGGAAAATAGACCAGGGGCCATAGGTTTCACTAGAGGCTTCTCTCTTGAAGGAAAATAATACAGTGGGTGAACAAATTACTGTCGATCTATTGATAGAAAGCGCAAACTTATGACGATATCCAAGGCAATGATTATGAACGTAGGCATCACGTCCGTGTCAAGTAGACTCACTCCTCCCTGCATGTACTACTATTACTCCACAGATCGACCGCTATCCAGCATGCATCTAGAGTATTAAGTTCATAAGAACGGAGTAACTCCTTAAGTAAGATTACATGATGTAGACGGATAAACTCAAGCAATATGATGAAAACCCCATCTTTTTACCCTTGATGGCAACAATACAATACGTGTCTCGCTACCCCTACTTTTTCAATGGGTGATTGAACCCAAAACTAAGCACCTCTCCCATTGCAAGAAGAACCGATCTAGTTGGCCAAACCAAACTGATAATTCAAAGATAAGTACAAAGATATCAAATCATGCATAAAAGAATTCAGAGAAGGTTCAAATAATAGTCATACATAAATTGATCATAAATCCACAATTCATCGGATCTCGACAAACACACCGCAAAAGAATATTACATCGGATAGATCTCCAAGAACATCGAGGAGAACATGGTATTGAGGATCAAAGAGAGAGAAGAAGCCATCTAGCTACTAGCTATGGACCAGTAGGTCTGTGGTAAACTACTCACGCTTCATCGGAAGGGCAATAGGGTTGATGTAGAAGCCCTCCATGATCGAATCCCCCTCCAGCAGGGTGCCAGAAAAGGTCCCTAGATGGGATCTCACGGGTACAGAAGGTTATGGCAGCGGAAAAGTATTTTGGTGGACCTTTCTGGTCGTTTGGGAATATTTCCGAATTTATAGGCCAAGAATTAGGGTTGGAGGAGCTCCGAGGGGCCCACAAGCCCTCAGGGCGCGCCCCCTGGGTCGCGCCCCTATGGCTTGTGGCCTCCTCGGGACTCCTCTGACTTCATCTCCAAGTCCTACGTGTGTCTTATGGTCCAAGAAAAATCATCGTGAAAGTTTTATTACGTTTGGACTCCGTTTGATATTCGTTTTCTATAAAATTTGAAAACATGGAAATAGAAACTGGCGCTGGGCTCTGGGTTAATAAGTTGGGATAATTAATTTGGTGCCCTTAGTTGTGTCCCACTCGGCAGGTTTACCCCTAGTTTCTGAAAACACTTGTTGCTGCCCAAACCACTTTGCTCCTCTGATGCTTTTGCCCTTTGACCGTTTGACCATCACTTTGAAAACTTCATAAAAATTTCATACTAACTCAAAAAAATTCAAATAAGATATCAAAATGTTTAGAAAAGCATCAGCTATATGTGCATGTCATTTGCATTCATGAAAAAAAGTGTTGGCCAGTCCCCATCTCAGTTTTAGCTCATATGATCTTAGCATGAATAGTAAAATCTAAAAAATTCTAAAAATTCTAAAAAAAATTGGTGGCAAACTTTGACCAATGTTTTCAGTGCTTGCCAAGTTTCATAAGGGAATGACATTCGTGGAAGTCGTGGCAACAAAACGAAATTTTGGAGCATTGATTTTTTTTTGCCACGACTTCCATGAATGTCATTCCCTTATGAAACTTGGCAAGCACTCAAAACATTGGTCAAAGTTTGCCACCAATTTTTTTAGAATTTTTAGAATTTTTTTAGATTTTACTGTTCATGCTAAGATCATATGAGCTAAAACAGAGATGGGGACTGGCTAACACTTTTTTCATGAATGCAAATGACATGCACATATATGTGATGCTTTTCTGAACATTTTGATATCTTATTTGAATTTTTCTGAGTTAGTATGAAATTTTTATGAAGTTTTCAAAGTGATGGTCAAACGGTCAAAGGGCAAAAGCATAAGAGGAGCAAAGTGGTTTGGGCAAGAACAAGTGTTTTCGGAAACTAGGGGTAAACCTGCCGAGTGTGACCCAACTAGGGGCATAAAATCAATTATCCCTAATAAGTTAGTCCCAAAATAATATAAAATAGCATATTAATGCATATAAAGCATCCAAAACAGATAATATTATAGCATGGAACAATCAAAAATTATAGATACGTTGGAGACGTATCAGTTATCACCATTATATCTATGTTCTAGATCCGATCTTGCAAGTCATATTCACCTATTACGTGTTATGATTCGTAAACCCCGGAGTGATAGTATTCGGGATACTTTCCGATGATAACCATAGTTTGAAGAGTTCATGTATTCACTATGTGTTAATGCTTTGTTCCGGTTCTCTATTAAAAGGAGGCCTTAATATCCCTTAGTTTCCATATGGACCCCGCTGCCACGACAGCGTAGGACAAAATATGTCATGCAAGTTCTTTCCATAAGCACGTATGACTATTTACGGAATACATGCCTACATTATATTTATGAATTGGAGCTAGTTTTGTATCACACTAGGTTATGACTGTTATATGATGAATATCATCCAACGAATCCACCGATCCAATGCCTACGATTTTCCTACATATTGATCTTGCTAAGTTACTACTACTACTATTATTGTTACACTTGCTATAAAATCATTGTTATCAGTGTTACCGTTACTATTAATGTTGCTACTACTATCAAAACTATCATATTACTGTGCTATCACTTTGCTGTAGATAATTAATCTCCAGGTGTGGTTGAATTGACAACTCGGCTGCTAATACTTGCAAATATTCTTTGGCTCCCCTTGTGTCGAATCTATAAATTTGGGTTGAATACTCTACCCTCGAAAACTGTTGCGATCCCCTATACTTGTGGGTTATCAGTAACCTATTAACATAGTGCCCACTGCCAGTTGTTGTTTTTTGCTTTTTTTTACATCGCAGAAAATCAATACCAAACGGAGTCCAAACGCAACAAAACTTTTTGGAGATCTTTTCTAGACCAAAAGACACCTGTTGGGCCAAAGAAGCACCAGAGAGGGGCTCCGAGGGGAGCACAACTCACCAGGGCGCGCCTGGGGGCCTAGGCGCGCCCATGTGGGTTGTGCCCACCTCGGTGGCCTTCTGCACCGCCTCTCCGCTCTATAAATCCCCAAATATTCCAGAAACCCTAGGGGATTCGAAGAAACACAATTCCAGCCGCCGCAAGTTCCAGAACCACGAGATCCAATCTAAACACCATCATGGAGGGGTTCATCATCCTCATTGGTGCCTCTCCAATGATGCGTGAGTAATTCATCATAGACCTACGGGTCCGTAGGCAGTAGCTATATGGTTTTCTCTCTCTCTCTCTTTTGATTTTCAATACAGTGGTCTCTTGGAGATCTATTTCATGTAACACTTTTTGCGGTGTGTTTGTTGGGATCCAATGAACTTTGAGTTTATGATCACATCTATATCCATGAATGTTATTTGAGTTTCTAATCTCTTATATGCATGATTATTTATAGCCTCGTATTTCTTCTTCGAATCTTTGGTTTAGTTAGGCCAACAAGATCGATTTTTCTTGCCATAGGAAGAGGTGCTTTGTGATGGTTTTGATCATGTGGTGTTCTTTCCCCGTGACAGAAGGGGTAGCAAGACATGCATGTTTCGTTGCTATTAAGGATAACAAGATGTGGGATATTCCTACATGAATAGATCTTGTCTACATCATGTCATCGTTCTTATTGCATTACTCTGTTTCTCCATGAACTTAATACACTAGATGCATGCTGGATAGCGGTTGATGTGTGGAGTAATAGTAGTAGATGCAGGCAGGAGTCGGTCTACTAATCTTGGACGTGATGTCTATATATTGATCATTGCCTGGATATCGACATAACTATTCAATTTTATATCAGTTTCCCAACAGTAATATGTTTACCCACGGTGTGCTATTTCTTCAGAGAAGCCACTAGTGAAATCTATGGCCCCAGGGTCTATTCTTTATCATATTTGCTTTCCGATCTATTATTTTCATTTGAGATCTATTTTTTTGCATTTATTTTCAGAGCAATTATTCCAAAAACCCAGAAATACTTTGCTGCGTTTTTATTTACATCTTTTATTTCGCATTTATTTGGGATCTTTTATCCAATCTATAACAAATTTTATCCCGTTAACTTGACAATTTCTCGCGCCGTTACCCAAAAAGGGATTGACAACCCCTTATAAGTGTCGGGTTGCAAGTATTTGTTCTTTGTGTGCATGTACCATTTACATAGTGTTGCTTAGTTCTCCTACTGGATTTATACCTTGGTTTCATAACTAAGGGAAATACCAACCGTAGTTGTGCTGCATCATCCCTTCCTCTTTGGGGAAATACCGACGTAGTTCAAGCGACATCAAGAGGAATTTCTGGCGCCGTTGCCGGGGAGACATCATCAATATCTATAAGGTTCCTAACCACAAATCTCATCTCCTTGCAATTTACATTATTTGCCATTTGCCTCTCGTTTTCATCTCCCCCACTTCACGAAAAAAATTCGTTTTATTCGCCCTCTTTTTCGTTCGCCTTTTTCTCGTCAGATCTGTTTTTGTGTGCAATCTTGTTTGTGTAGTCACGATGTCTCAGGAAAATACCAAGTTGTGTGATTTTTCCAATACCAATAATAATGATTTTATTAGCACTCTGATTGCTCCTCCCGCCACTAGTGCGGAATCTTGCGACATATAATGCCGCTTTGCTGAATCTTGTTATGAAAGAGCAATTTTTCGGTACTCCTAATGAGGATGTCGCGTCCCATCTAAATATATTTGTGGAATTATGCCATATGCAAAAGAAAAAGATGTGGACAATGATATTGTGAAGTTGAAATTATTTCCTTTCTCTTTGCGGGATCATGCAAAAAATTGGTTTTCTTCTTTGCCTCGCAATAGTATCAATTCTTGGGATAAGTGCAAAGACGCTTTCATTACTAAGTGTTTTCTCCCCGCGAAAATTAATTCCCTTAGGACAGAAATCATGAATTTTAAGCAACTTGAGCATGAACATGTTGCGCAATCTTGGGAAAAAATGAAATTGATGCTAACAAATTGTCCTACTCATGGTCTAAATCTTTGGATGGTTATACAAAAAAAATATGCGGGGTTGAATTTTGCTTCCAGAAATCTTTTAGATTCCACCGCAGGTGGTACTTTTATGGAAATTACTTTGGGTGAAGCTATTAAATTGCTTGATAATATTATGGCTAATTGATAACCCACAAGTATAGGGGATCGCAACAGTTTTCGAGGGTAGAGTATTCAACCCAAATTTATTGATTCGACACAAGGGGAGCCAAAGAATATTCTCAAGTATTAGCAGTTGAGTTGCCAATTCAACCACACCTGGAAAACTTAATATCTGCAACAAAGTATTTGGTAGCAAAGTAGTATGGAAGTAACGGTAATGGTGGCAAAAGTAACAGTAGCAGTTTTGTAGTATTTGTAACAGTGGCAACGGAAAAGTAACTAAGCAAAGATCAATATGTGAAAAGCTCGTAGGCATTGGATCAGCGATGGATAATTATGTCGGATGTGATTCCTCATGCAACAGTTATAACATAGGGTGACACAGAACTAGCTCCAGTTCATCAATATAATGTAGGCATGTACTCCGAATATAGTCATACGTGCTTATGGAAAAGAACTTGCATGACATCTTTTCTCCTACCCTCCCGTGGCAGCGGGGTCCTATTGGAAACTAAGGGATATTAAGGCCTCCTTTTAATAGAGTACCAGACCAAAGCATTAACACTTAGTGAATACATGAACTCCTCAAACTACGGTCATCACCGGGAGTGGTCTCGATTATTGTCACTTCGGGGTTACCGGATCATAACACATAGTAGGTGACTATTGACTTGCAAGATAGGATCAAGAACTCATATATATTCATGAAAACATAATAGGTTCAGATCTGAAATCATGGCACTCGGGCCCTAGTGACAAGCATTAAGCATAGCAAAGTCATAGCAACATCAATCTCAGAACGTAATGGATACTAGGGATCAAACCCTAACAAAACTAACTCAATTACATGGTAAATCTCATCCAACCCATCACCGTCCAGCAAGCCTACGATGGAATTACTCACGCACGGCGGTGATCATCACGAAATTGGTGATGGAGGAAGGTTGATGATGATGACGGCGACGGATTCCCCTCTCCGGAGCCCCGAACGGACTCCAGATCAGCCCTCCCGAGAGAGATTAGGGCTTGGCGGCGGCTCCGTATCGTAAAATGCAATGAATCCTTCTCTCTGATTTTCTTCTCCCCGGACGTGAATATATAGAGTTGGAGTTGAGGTCGGTGGAGCCTCAGGGGGCCCATGAGACAGGGGGGCGCGCCCGGGGGGTAGGCGCCCCCCCACCCTCGTGGACAGGGTGTGGGCCCCCTGGTCTTGATTCTTTCACTAGTATATTTTATATATTCCAAAAATATTCTCCGTGAAGTTTCAGGTCATTCCGAGAACTTTTATTTCTGCACAAAAATAACACCATGGCAATTCTGCTGAAAACAGCGTCAGTCCGGGTTAGTTCCATTCAAATCATGCAAGTTAGAGTCCAAAACAAGGGCAAAAGTGTTTGGAAAAGTAGATACGATGGAGACGTATCAACTCCCCCAAGCTTAAACCTGTGCTTGTCCTCAAGTAATTCAGTCGATAAACTGAAAGTGATAAAGAAAAACTTGTACAAACTCTGTTTGCTCTTGTTGTTGTAAATATGTAAAGCCAGCATTCAAGTTTTCAGCAAGATTATGAACTAACCATATTCACACTAACACTCAGGTCTCATGTTTACTCATATCAATGGCATAATCAATTAGCGAGCAATAATAATAAATCTCGGATGACAACACTTTCTCAAAACAATCATGATATGATATAACAAGATGGTATCTCGCTAGCCCTTTCTGAGACCGCAAAACATAAATGCAGAGCACCATTTGAAGATCAAGGACTGACTAAACATTGTAATTCATGGTAAAAGAGATCCAGTCATAGTTATACTCAATATAAACTAATAATAATGCATGCAAATGACAGCAGTGCTCTCCAGCTGGTGCTTTTTAATAAGAGGGTGATGATTCAACATAAAAGTGAATAGATAGGCCCTTCGCGGAGGGAAGCAGGGATTTGTAGAGGTGCCAGAGCTCGATTTTTGAAATAGAGATGAATAATATTTTGAGCGGCATACTTTGATTGTCAACATAACAACCGACAGATCTCGATATCTTCCATGCTACACATATTATAGGCGGTTCCCAAAAAGAATGGTAAAGTTTATACTCCCCCACCACCAACAAGCATCAATCCATGGCTTGCCCGAAACAACGGGTGCCTCCAACTAACAACAGCCCTGGGGGAGTTTTGTTTGCAATTATTGTGATTTGAGCATGGGACTGGGCATCCCGGTGACCAGCCATTTTCTCGTGAGTGAGGAGCGGAGTCCACTCCTCTTGAGAATAACCCGCCTAGCATGGAAGATATAGACAGCCCTAGTTGATACATGAGCTATTCGAGCATACAAAACAAAATTTCATTTGAAGGTTTAGAGTTTGGCACATACAAATTTACTTTGAACGGCAGGTAGATACCACATATAGAAAGGTATGGTGGACTCATATGGAATAACTTTGGGGTTTATGGAAGTGGATGCACAAGCAGTATTCCCGCTTAGTACAAGTGAAGGCTAGAAAAAGACTAGGAAGCGACCGACTAGAGAGCGACAACAGTCATGAACATGCATTAAAATTAATCAACATTGAGTGCAAGCATGAGTAGGATATAATCCACCATGAACATAAATATCGTGGAGGCTATGTTGATTTTGTTTCAACTCCATGCGTGAACATGTGCCAAGTCGAGCCACTCGAATCGTTCAAAGGAGGATACCACCCTATCATACCACATCACAACCATTTTAATAGCATGTTGGCATGCAAGGTAAACCATTATAAACTCCTAGCTTTGTTGATACGTCTCCAACTATAATCTCTAATTGTCATTGCAAATTGATACATCTCCAACGTATCTATAATTTTTTATTGTTCCATGCTATTATATTATCTGTTTTGGATGTTTAATGGGCTTTACTAAGCACTTTTATATTATTTTTGGGACTAACCTACTAACCCAAGGCCCAGAGAAAATTGCTGTTTTTTTGCCTATTTCAGTGTTTCGCAGAAAAGGAATATCAAACGGATACAAACGGAATGAAACCTTTGGGAGAGTTATTTTTGGAACAAACGTGATCTAGGGGACTTGGAGTGGATGTCAAGAGAGAAGCCACGAGGCAGGGAGGCACGCCTGCCCTCTGGGCTCGCCCCACCCTCGTGGGCCCCTTGCAGCTCCACCTACCTACTTCTTCCTCCTATATATACCCATATACCCCGAAAACATCCAGGAGCACAACGAAACCCTATTTCCACCGCCGCAACCTTCTGTACCCGTGAGATCCCATCTTGGGGCCTTTTCCGGTGCTCCGCCGGAGGGGGAATCGATCACGGAGGGCTTCTACATCAACACCATAGCCTCTCCGATGATGTGTGAGTACTTTACCACAGACCTTCGGGTCCATAGTTATTAGCTAGATGGCTTCTTCTCTCTCTCTTTGGATCTCAATACAAAGTTCTCCTCGATTCTCTTGGAGATCTATTCGATGTAATTCTTTTTGCGGTGTGTTTGTCGAGATCCGATGAATTGTGGGTTTATGATCAAGATTATCTATGAACAATATTTGAATCTCCTCTGAATTCTTTTATGTATGATTTGTTATCTTTGCAAGTCTCTTCGAATTATCAGTTTGGTTTGGCCTACTAGATTGATCTTTCTTGAAATGGGAGAAGTGCTTAGCTTTGGGTTCAATCTTGCGGTGTCCTTTCCCAATGACAGTAGGGGCAGCAAGGCACGTATTGTATTGTTGCCATCGAGGATAAAAAGATGGGGTTTATATCATATTGATTGAGTTTATCCCTCTACATCATGTCATCTTGCCTAATGTGTTACTCTATTCTTATGAACTTAATACTCTAGATGCATGCTGGATAGTGGTCGATGTGTGGAGTAATAGTAGTAGATGCAGAATCATTTCACTCTACTTGTCGCGGACGTGATGCCTATATACATGATCATGCATAGATATTGTCATAACTATGCATTTTCCTATCAATTGCTCGACAGTAATTTGTTCACCCACCGTAATACTTATGCTATCTTGAGAGAAGCTACTAGTGAAACCTATGGCCCCCGGGTCTATTTTCCATCATGTAAGTTTCCAATCTATTTTATTTTGCAATCTTTAGTTTCAATCTATATCACAAAAATACCAAAAATATTTATCTTATTATATCTATCAGATCTCACTTTTGCAAGTGGCCATGAAGGGATTGACAACCCTTTTATCGCGTTGGTTGCAAGGTTCTTATTTGTTTGTGTAGGTACGAGGCGACTTGTGTGTGGTCTCCTACTGGATTAATACTTTGGTTCTCAAAAACTAAGGGAAATACTTACGCTACTTTGCTGCATCACCCTTTCCTCTTCAAGGGAAAAACCAACGCAGTGCTCAAGAGGTAGCACAAACATGTTTAATTCATAATAGGCTGAATCAAGAACGATGAACTAATCATATTTACAAAAACAAGATAGGTCGAGTTCATACCAGCTTCTCTCATCTCAATCAGTCCATCGTATATCGTCATTATTGCCTTTCACTTGCACGACCGAACGGTGTGGATAATAATAATAGTGCACGTGCATTGGACTAAGCTGGAATTTGCAAGCATTTAATACACAGGATAAGACAAGGTAATATGGGCTCGTTGTTAAATCAACAATAATGCATATAAGAGCCACTCAACATTTTCATTATGGTCTTCTCCTTTCGACCCCCAAAGAAAAGAAAAGAAATAAAACTATTTACACGGGAAAGCTCCCAACAAACAAAAGAAGAACGAGAAATCTTTGTGGGTTTTCTTTTTAATTACTACTACTACAGGCATGGAAAATAAACTAGCATGGATAGTACAATGAAAAAGTATGAGCACCGACAACTAGAATGAGTGTGTGAACATGAATGTAATGTCGGTGGGAAATACGTACTCCCCCAAGCTTAGGCTTTTGGCCTAAGTTGGTCTATGGCCACGGCTGGCCTGGCAGATATCCAAAGTTGTACTCTCTAGTGTACTAAGGAGGATCCTCAGGGTGCCACTGGTTAGAGAGCTCCTCCGGATCCCACTGATAAACAGACTGCCGATAAGGGTCAAGTGGTGGCTCCGGCACAGCCCCTGGAGCAGGTGTCACGCTCAAGTATGCATGAATGGCCTCCGGCAAAATGAGGTACGTGCCTAAAAATATGTTAAACAGAGAGGGTGCAGGCAAGGTAATAATCTCACAATAATTTTTATCAAATATCAATTTATACTTAAGAATCTTCTTCTTATCTTTAACAATAAAATCATGTGCTACCATACTCTTATAATCTAGAAAAATAGGAGGCAGCAACTTTTCCTCTTTCTCATAATGCCTAATAGGTATGTTAAAGTTTGCAGCAAGGCGCGAAGCAAAGATGCCTCCAAAGATGGGACCCTTTGTACGGTTCAGATTTAACCGTTTAGCAACAATAGCGCCTAAACTGAAAGTACTATCACGAAGCAAGGCATGGCGCAAAATAACAATATCAGGGGCACTAAGGTTTCCACTGTTCCCACGACCAATTAAGCATCTACTAGCAAATATTGCAAAGTAACGTAGAACAGGAAAATGTATGCTAGTGATTCTTGCATCAGAAACTTTCCTCGTTTCCCCTACAGCAATCATATCAATAAACTCTTCCACATCATTACGATGTGATTCCTCTATGCTGCCCGAAAAGGGTAACTTGCAAACCGCACAAAAATCATAAAGTGACATCTCCTTAAACTCATCATATAAATAAAAATCCACCGAAGGTGGCGATCTCCTAGCATGGAAATGAAAATTTTGCACGAAAATATTAGTGAGGAGGAGATACTGTTCGCGCTGGTCGCGGAGGAAGTCGACGAGGCCCGCATTCTCAGCCAAATAATAAAAATCATCATGAATCCCGGCTTCTCTCAAGAACTCATCACAAGGCCATTCACACGGACGAACTTCCGCGGTGCGAGGAAGATTATATTTGGCTACTTATTATCTTCACTTTGCTTATCCTTCGAGCTTCGGCTCGAAGATCCCCTTAATAATCTCTTCATCATTTTCTGAAAATTTCTGAAATTTTTAGTGACTCAAAATAAAAGTGAACCAAACTCAACAAGATTGATAGCAACTACTCCCACAAGTGCCTAGAGACTATATCATGCATTAGAACTACTTGGGACCATATAAATTTGACATGCAAGCTCAATAACAGGGTCACCTAAGCAGCAAAAATTTGCAATAAAAGCACTAGAACAAAAACTAATTGGACCATTGGAGGAGTCACGTACCGAAGAACAATCCCCCAAAGCAGTTTTGTCAATGGAGCTTTGAGCAAGAAGATCAAAAATGGCAGCAAGATGAGCTAGAACTCCTGCTTGAGCTGGTAGGTGATTTTTTCTGGAGGAAGAAGGAGTGTGTGGGTGCTGGAATAAGTGGAGGGGGGCCACATGGGGCCCACGAGGTAGGGGCGCGCCCAGGGGGTAGGGTGCGCCCTGCACCCTCGTGGCCAGGTGGTTTCCCCCTCTGGTGTGTTCTCAGTGCCAGGTTTCTTAAATATTCTACAAAAAATCATATTTCATTTTCGGGACATTTGGAGAACTTTTATTTTCGGGGTATTTTTTGATTGTAAGGATAATTCAGAAAACAGACGGAAAATACTATTTTTGGTTTATTTAATCTAAATAACAAAAATTAAAAGGAGGGTACAGAGAGTTGTGCTTTCTAACTTCATCCATCTCATGCTCATCAAAAGGAGTCCACTAACAAGGTTGATCAAGTCTTGTTAACAAACTCATTCCGAATCGCATGAAACTGGAGAATTTTTGAATAGCACTAGGTTACGTCAACGGGGATATGCACATCCCCGATAATAAGAATATGATATTTCTTCTTGACAGTAGGAAGAGGAAATTCAAAATCTCCAATAGTAATTGTTGGAATTTTTCCAATAGAATTGATACTGTGGACTTGAGGTTGTTTCCTCGGAAAGTGTACTGTATGCTCATTACCATTAACATGAAAAGTGACATTGCCTTTGTTGCAATCAATAACAGCCCCTGCAGTATTCAAAAAGGGTCTACCAAGGATAATCGACATACTATCGTCCTCGGGAATATCAAGAATAACAAAGTCCGTTAAAATAGTAACATCGAAAGCTATAACCTTAGAAGAGGAGAACAAATCGAAGAAATGAAATTTGCAACCACAAAAGGCACATCCTCACAAATACCGACAGGTATAGCAGTTGATTTATCGGCCATTTGCAAAGGTATTTCAGTAGGTGTCAACTTATACAAATCAAGTCTACGATATAAATAGAGAGGCATAACACTAACACCGGCTCCAAGATCACATAAAGCAGTTTTAACATAGTTTGTTTTAATGGAGCATGGTATAGTTGGTACTCTTGGATCTCCTAGTTTCTTAGGCATTCCACCTCTAAAAGTATAATTATCAAGCATGGTGGAAATTTCAGCTTCCGGTATCTTTCTCTTATTTGTAACAATATCTTTCATATACTTAGCATAAGGATTCATTTTAAGCATATCAGTCAAACGCATACGCAAAAAGATAGGTCTAATCATTTCAGCAAAGAGCTCAAAATCCTCATCATCCTTTTTCTTGGATCGTTTAGGAGGAAAAGGCATGGGTTTCTGAACCCATGGTTCTCTTTCTTTACCGTGCTTCGTAGCAACGAAGTCTCTCTTATCATAACGTTGATTCTTCGATTGTGGGTTATCAAGATCAACAACAAGTTCAATCTCTATATCATTATTATTGCTAGGTTGAGCATCAACATGAACATCATCATTAACATTATCACTAGGTTCACGTTCATCACCAGATTGTGTTTCAGCATCAGAAATAGAAATATCATTGGGATTCTCAGGTGTGTCAACAATAGGTTCACTAGAAGCATGCAAAGTCCTATCATTTTTCTTTTTCTTCTTCTTAAAAGGACTAGGTGCATCAAAATTAGTTCTCTGAGAATCTTGCTCAATTCTCTTAGGGTGGCCTTCAAGATACAAGGGTTCCTGAGTCATTTTACCCCCTCTAGTCATAACTCTAACAGCATTATCATTTTTCTTATTATTTAATTCATTAAGCAAATCATTTTGAGCTTTAAGCACTTGTTCTGCTTGAGTGGTAACCATAGAAGCATGTTTACTAATGATTTTAAGTTCACCTTTAATGCTAGACATATAATCATTCAAGTGTTCAATCATATAAGCATTTCGTTTCAATTGTCTACCAACATAAGCATTGAAGTTTTCTTATTTAACAATAAAATTATCGAACTCATCTAAGCATTGGCTAGCAGACTTATAACGAGGAATATCACCTTCATCAAATCTATAGAGAGAATTTACCTTTACTACCTATGTCGGGTTATCAAGACCATGTATTTCTTCAATAGGTGGTAAATTATTAACATCTTCAGCTTTAATACCCTTTTCTTTCATAGATTTCTTTGCCTCTTGCATATCTTCAGGACTGAGAAATAGAATACCCCTTGTCTTCGGAGTTGGCTTAGGAGTTGGTTCAGGAAGTGTCCAATCATTTTCATTACTCAACATATTATTCAATAGCAATTCAGCTTGATCAACAGTTCTTTCCCTGAAAACACAACCAGCACAACTATCCAGGTGGTCTCTGGAAGCATCGGTTAGTCCATTACAAAAGATATCAAGTATTTCATTTTTCTTCAGAGGATGATCAGGCAAAGCATTAAGTAATCGGAGAAGCCTCCCCCAAGCTTGTGGGAGACTCTCTTCTTCAATTTGCAGAAAATTATACATTTCCCTTAAGGCAGCTTGTTTCTTATGAGCGGGGAAATATTTAGCAGAGAAGTAATAAATCATATCCTGGGGACTATGCACACAACTAGGATCAAGAGAATTAAACCATGTTTTAGCATCACCCTTTAATGAGAACGGAAATAATTTAAGGATATAGTAGTAACGAATTTTCTCCTCATGAGTGAATAGGGTGGCTATATCATTTAATTTAGTAAGATGTGCCACAACAGTTTCAGATTCATAGCCATAAAAAGGATCAGATTCAACCAAAGTAATTATCTCAGGATCGACAGAGAAATCATAATCTTTATCGGAAATACAGATAGGTGAAGTAGCAAAAGCAGGGTCATATTTCATTCTAGCATTCAAAGACTTTTCTTTCAGCTTAGCTAATAATTTCTTAAGATCATATCTATCATTGCAGGCAAGAATATTTCTAGAAGTTTCTTCATCCATAACATAACCCTCAGGTACATCAGGCAATTCATATCTAGGGGGAGAATCTTCATAATCACTTTCATCAATATTATCACTTTCAATAATTTCATTCTCTCTAGCCCTAGCAAGTTGTTCATCAAGAAATTCACCTAATGGCACAGTAGTATCAAGCATAGAAGTAGTTTCATCATAAATATCATGCATAGCAGAAGTGGCATCATCAATAACATGCGACCTATCAGAATCAATAGCATGTGTAGGTGTCGCAAATTTACTCATAACAGAAGGTGAATCGAGTGCAGAGCAAGATGGCAGTTCCTTACCTCCCCTCGTAGTTGAGGGAAAAATCTTAGTTCTTTTGTCTTTCAAGTTCCTCATAGTGATCAACAGATATAAATCCCAAGTGACTCAAAGAATAGAGCTATGCTCCCCGGCAACGGCGCTAGAAAATAGTCTTGATAACCCACAAGTATAGGGGATCGCAACAGTTTTCGAGGGTAGAGTATTCAACCCAAATTTATTGATTCGACACATGGGGAGCCAAAGAATATTCTCAAGTATTAGCAGTTCAGTTGCCAATTAAACCACACCTGGAAAACTTAATATCTGCAACAAAGTATTTAGTAGCAAAGTAGTATGGAAGTAACGGTAATGGTGGCAAAAGTAACAGTAGCAGTTTTGTAGTATTTGTAACAGTGGCAACGGAAAAGTAACTAAGCAAAGATCAATATGTGAAAAGCTCGTAGGCATTGGATCAGTGATGGATAATTATGTCGGATGTGATTCCTCATGCAACAGTTATAACATATGGTGACACGGAACTAGCTCCAGTTCATCAATGTAATGTAGGCATGTATTCCGAATATAGTCATACGTGCTTATGGAAAAGAACTTGCATGACATCTTTTGTCCCACCCTCCTGTGGCAGCGGGGTCCTATTGGAAACTAAGGGATATTAAGGCCTCCTTTTAATAGAGTACCAGACCAAAGCATTAACACTTAGTGAATACATGAACTCCTCAAACTACAGTCATCACCGGGAGTGGTCCCGATTATTGTCACTTTGGGGTTACCGGATCATAACACATAGTAGGTGACTATTGACTTGCAAGATAGGATCAAGAACTCATATATATTCATGAAAACATAATAGGTTCAGATCTGAAATCATGGCACTCGGGCCCTAGTGACAAGCATTAAGCATAGCAAAGTCATAGCAACATCAATATCAGAACATAATGGATACTAGGGATCAAACCCTAACAAAACTAACTCGATTATATGGTAAATCTCATCCAACCCATCACCGTCCAGCAAGCCTACGATGGAATTACTCACGCACGGCGGTGAGCATCATGAAATTGGTGATGGAGGAAGGTTGATGATGACGACGGCGACGGATTCCCCTCTCCGGAGCCCCGAACGGACTCCAGATCAGCCCTCCCGAGAGAGATTAGGGCTTGGCGGCGGCTCCATATCGTAAAACGCGATGAATCCTTCTCTCTGATTTTTTTCTCCCCGAACGTGAATATATATATAGTTGGAGTTGAGGTCGGTGGAGCCTCAGGGGGCCCACGAGACAGGGGGCGCGCCCAGGGGGTAGGCGCGCCCCCACCCTCGTGGACAGGGTGTGGGCCCCCTGGTCTTGATTCTTTCACCAGTATATTTTATATATTCCAAAAATATTCTCCGTGAAGTTTCAGGTCATTCCGAGAACTTTTATTTCTGCACAAAAATAACACCATGGCAATTCTGCTGAAAACAGCGTCAGTCCGGGTTAGTTCCATTCAAATCATGCAAATTAGAGTCCAAAACAAGGGCAAAAGTGTTTGGAAAAGTAGATACGATGGAGACGTATCGCTAATTATTCACAATGGCATACCGAAAGAGCACTTACTAGTAAGAAGGTTAATTTGATTGAAGAAATCAGTACTTTGAGTTAAAACGTTGGTGCTCTTATGAAATTGGTTGCTAATAAAAGTTACCCTATTGATCTTTATGATGTGCCTTTGTCTACTTTGATTGAGCAAAATAGTGACTCCCTAGATGTGAATTTCTTCTCGTGAAACAATTTTAATAACAATGCTTATAGAGGTAACTTTAATCCTAGACCTTTTCCTGGAAATTTCTCTAATAATTATGGTAATTCTTCTTACAATAATAATAGGAACACCTCTGTTCTTGAGAATAATATTAAAGAATTTATAAATTCTCAAAAGGTTTTCAATACTTCGATAGAAGAAAAATTGAGTAAGATTGATCATATGTCTAGAAGCATTGATAGAATTTCTCACGACGTAGAAAATATCAAGTTGAAAATTTTTGTACCCAAGGTTGATGAATAAATTATAGCTTTATATGTTTCTATGGATGAAAGTAAAAAAAGAACCGCTATGCTTACAGCTAAAACAGAATTTATAGAAAGAGGGTTTTCTAGTGATTGCTTTCATAAAAATGATGAAGATCTTAAAATGATTTGTGTTTCTTCTATCGATTTCTTATTTAGTAAAATTAAGATTGATGATAAAGGGTCTAAACAAGACTCAACTTTAGCTAGAAGTTATCTCGCTAATTCGGAGGGTGAAAATCTTGTTGAGAAAATTGATAAAAGTGGGTTTGGAGAGGTAAAAACTTTAACTAGTGATGTGCCCACTCTTTTGGATTACAAAGACTTTAATTACGATAATTGTTCTTTGATTGACTGTATTTCTTTGTTGCAATCCATGGTAAATTCACCCCATGCTTATGAACAAAATAAAGCTTTTACTAAACATATCATAGATGCCATGATGAAAGCTTTGGAAGAAAAGCTGGAATTAGAGATTTCAATTCCTAGAAAATTACATGATGAATGGAACCTACTATCAAAGTCAAGATTAAAAATTATGAGTGTTTTGCTTTATGTGATTTGGGTGCTAGTGTTTCCACAATTTCGAAATCTTTATGTGATGTGCTTGGTCTTACCGATATTGAAGAATGTTGTCTTAATTTGCACTTGGCGGATTCTACTATTAAAAAGCCTATGGGGAGAATTAATGATTTTCTTATTCTTGCAAATAGGAATTATGTGCCCATAGATTTAATAATTCTTGATATTGATTGCAATCCGTCTTGTCCTATTATACTTGGTAGACCGTTTTACGCACTATAGGTGTCGTGGTTGATATGAAAGAAGGCAATATTAAATTTCAATTTCCACCAAGGAAGGGTATGGAACACTTCCCTAGAACAAGAATTAGGCCACCATATGAATCAATCATAAGGGCATCCTATGGATCTAGAACCAAAGATGACACTACTTGACTCTATGCATTATGCCTAGCTAGGGGCATAAAACAATAGCCCTCGTTGGGAGGCAACCCAACGAATAAATTTTATTTTTGCCTTGTTCTTTCTGTTCTTCAGTGTTTGCACAATTATTCTACTTTTATTATGATGTTTTTAATGTATTAATTAGTATTTGTTCCAAGTGAAGCCTTTGGGATCATGTTGGCTGATAGTTGATTTGATCTTGTTGAAAAACAGAAAATTTTGCACCCAGTAAAATAATTTTCATAAATCACAGAAGCATGATAAAATTCTGCATTTTTTACACAAGATTGATATACAAATTTCCTACGTTGTCCTAATTTTTTAGAAGTTTTAGAGTTACAGATGTATATGAAGTTTTCATATTGCTGCAGACTGTCCTGTTTTTTACAGTGTTTTGTTTGCGTTGTGTGCTTATTTTGATGAATCTATGGATTGTATCGGGGGGGTATAAGCCATGGTAAAGTTAGAATACATTAGATATAATGCAAAAATGGAATATGAACGGGTTTGCAATAGTACCTAGAGTGGTGATTTTCTCTGTTATACTAACGGATCTCACGAATGTTTTGTTAAGTTTTGTGTGATTGAAGTTTTCAAGTTTTGGGTGAGATCACGATGGATGAAGGAATAAGGAGTGAAAAGAGCCTAAGATTGGGGATGCCTCTTGGCACCCCAAGTTATTACTCAAGGACAACCAAGCAACTAAGCTTGGGGATACCCCGGAAGGCACCCCCTCTTTCTTCTAACGACCATTGGTATTTAACTTGGAGCTATATTTTTATTCGTTACATATCATGAGTTTTGCTTGGAGCGTCTTGTATTATATTTCTTGTTTTGCTTTTTAGTTTGTGTCATCCATCCTTGCTGGACACACCTATTTGAGACAGCCAAAATTATGATATGATTTGATAGAATTGCTCTATGTGCTTCACTTAATTTTTTTGAGCTATGGAATTGCTCTAGTGCTTCACTTATATCTTTTTTAGAATGGTGTGCTTTAATATTTTTGAAGAAATTTTCTCTGGATTCACTTAAATTTATTTGAGAGTTAGTAATTTTTTGAAGAAATTCTCTCATGTTTCACTTATATTATTTTGGGAGAAGAAAAAATTTATGCTCATGTTCTTCACTTAAATTTGTTTGAGCTTATCAAAAGCAATATAAAACTAGTCCCAAAGTGATAGATATTCAAGAGGGATATAATAAAAACTTTCATGAAGATCATTGGACCAAATAAACTTGATTCCTTGTAATAGTTTTGAGATATGATGATAGTGATATGTGAGTCATGTTGATGAGTAATTATGCTTTAGTAAGAATATTGGTGTTAAGGTTTGTGATTCCCTATGCAAGCACAAAAGTCAATAGTTATGAAATGAAATTACATCCAACTTATGGTGCATTATTCGGTGTTAGTTATGCTTAATGCTCGCTTATGTGATTTTTCGTTTCTTGGTTGGTTGCTTCTCAATCTATTTGCTAGCCTCCACTTGTACTAAGTAGAAATACTACCTGTGCATCCAAAATCTTTAAACCCAGTTTTACCATATGAGTCCACCATACCTACCTAGATGTCGTATTTCCATGCCGTTCTAAGGAAATTTCTATGTGCCATCTCTAATTTTCAAAATGAATTTCCTTTTTTTGTACTCGTACCGCTCATGAAGCGGTAGGGGGTGACCCATATTCTCCATGCTAGATGTGTCATTCTCAAGATGAGTGTTTATTCACTTGTCATTGTACAAGAGTACGGCGGTAATAGGGATGCCTAGTCCCGAAATGAAAAAGAAATTTACTTTATGTTGTCAAATAATATATTCCTTGGAAAGTGTTGGCATGGACGGTACCCGTTGATACGGCTAGCCGTGGAATGTGAAAGAAAGGTGGCAAAAGGAATAAACTTTATTTTCTATTTGGGAACTGCCTATGGTATATCTAGCATGGAAAGTGTTGGGAATTACTCGATCGTTTTCGTTGACGGGAAAAGTATGCCTCTAAAAAAATTAATCTCTCAATTTAAGCTTTGAGCTCTCGCACCTCTACAAATCCCTACTTCCCTCTGCGAAGGGCCTTTCTATTTACTTTATGTAATTTTTATTTTTATGCGAGTCTCCATCTTCTCTTATAAAGCACCAACTAGGGAGCATTATGATCATACTTGAGCATTGGACGTAGCTAATATGCGAGTGTGTTTCATGAATTGATCAATGATTGAGCATGATGGTCTAGGGATAACTTTCTTTAGTGTCGATATTTTGAAAGACGTGGTTGCTTGTTAATATGCTTGAGTATTGAAATCTTCATGTCAAAACTCGACTATTGCTTAGAACCATATAGAAGTCCAAATTTCCATGCTACAAAAGAAAAGAATATGTGATGAACATGTTAGGCAGCATTCCACATAAAAAATTTTGTTTTTATCATTTACCTACTCGGGGACGAGCAAGAATTAAGCTTGGGGATGCTGATACGTCTCCAACGTGTCTATAATTTTTTATTGTTCCATGTTGTTATATTATCATTCTTGGATGTTTTACAATCATTTCATAGCAACTTTATATCATTTTTTGAGACTAACCTATGGACATAGTGCCCATTGCCAGTTGCTATTTTTTGCTTATTTTTTTACTTCGCAGAAAATCAATACCAAACGGAGTCCAAACGCAGCGAAACTTTTTGGATATTTTTTCTGGACTAGAAGACACCTGTTGGGCCAAAGAAGCACCAGAAAGGGGCTCCGAGGGGAGCACAACCCACCAGGGCGCGCCTGGGGGCCCAGGCGCGCCCACGTGGGTTGTTCCCACCTCGGTGGCCTCCCGCACCGCCTCTTCGCCCTATAAATCCCCAAATATTCCAGAAACCCTAGGGGAGTCGACGAAACACAATTCCAGCCGCCGCAAGTTCCAGAACCACGAGATCCAATCTAAACACCATCATGGAGGGGTTCATCATCCTCATTGGTGCCTCTCCGATGATGCGTGAGTAGTTCATCATAGACCTACGGGTCCGTAGGCAGTAGCTAGACGGCTTCCTCTCTCTTTTGATTTTAAATACAATGGTCTCTTGGAGATCTATTTGATGTAACCCTTTTTGCGGTGTGTTTGTTGTGATTCGATGAACTGTGAGTTTATGATCACATCTATATCCATGAAAGTTATTTGAGTTTTTGATCTCTTATATGCATGATTATCTATAGCCTCGTATTTCTTCTTCGAATCTTTGGTTTAGTTAGGCCAACTAGATCGATTTTTCTTGCCATGGGAAGAGGTGCTTTGTGATGGGTTTGATCGTGCGGTGTTGTTTCCCCGTGACAGAAGGGGCAGCAAGACACGCATGTTTCATTGCTATTAAGGATAACAAGATGGGGGATATTCCTACAAGAATAGATCTCGTCTATATCATGTCATCGTTCTGACTGCATTACTCTATTTCTCCATGAACTTAATACACTAGATGCATGTTGGATAGCGGTCGATGTGTGGAGTAATAGTAGTAGATGCAGGCAGGAGTCGGTCTACTAATCTTGGACGTGATGTCTACATATTGATCATTGCCTGGATATCGTCATAACTATCAATTTTATATCAATTGCCCAACAGTAATTCGTTTACCCACCGTGTGATATTTCTTCAAAGAAGCCACTAGTGAAATCTACGGCCCCCGGGTATATTCTTTATCATATTTGCTTTTTGATCTATTATTTGCCTTTGAGATCTATTTTTATTTGCATTTATTTTCAGATCAATTATTCCAAAAACCCAAAAATACTTTGCTGCATTTTTATTTACATCTTTTATTTCGTGTTTATTTGAGATCTATTTATCGAATCTATCACAAATTTTATCCCTTCAACTTGACAATTTCTCACGCCGTTACCCGAAAAGGGATTGACAACCCCTTATTGCTTGGTTCTCCTACTGGATTGATACATTGGTTTCATAACTGGGGGAAATACCTACCGTAGTTGTGCTGCATCATCCCTTCCTCTTTGGGGAAATACCGACGTAGTTCAAGCGACATCAAGTGCATTACTGGCTAGATATGACTAAGCATAGTAATTCTTCTTTCCATCTCCGATTTCGTCTTTCATCATTTCCTTTTCAACGGCTGAATCCAACTTCCAATTTCTGCTCTGGTTGCTGGTTCGGACGAAATCAGTCTCTTATGGTCCATGCTGTTGATTCTGGGGTTTCGGGTGGTCTAGGTTAGGGATGAGAGAATAGATGAGAGAGATAGATACCCTTATACCAATCCCACGAGCATTATTTATAGCCTCATATGGCTGTTAGTATAACACATAAATACGTTCACACCTAAGGTCTTTGCAGTTTCCTCTTTTGGGACATCATCTGAAATAGATTTGAACATTCATTTATCCCTTGAGTTATGATGTCATTGATCACCACAACAAACCTAGGGACAAGGATTTTCACATAACTAGTTAATTATGTGGATTAGCATTATTGCTATTCTGTTACTGTTTTGATTGAGAAAACCTCATATTGCAAGTTATGACCAACAAGGCTCGTCATGAGTCCTCTCTTACAATTATGGAAACAACAAAATGAATTCTTTGGTAGCTTTCAAAGTCATTTCTAGTGGTCATATCTCTGCAAATTTCAATATGGAACATTACTAGCCGAACCCTTGGAAATAACAATTTAAGTTATCCCTACTAGGATTACCTTTGTAAAATTGTTTCTAGCGTGATGTATATGGTTATCATTACTCATTTTGATTCCGAACAATAATGTGGACAAGCATGGTCAGCACAACATCAGTGTTGCACTACTGAAGCCTCCTACTAGCCTTTATGAGAAACTAGTTTGTGTTACATCATTTGCTGCAATTAAATAAACATGGAAAATAAACAAATTCTTTGGAAGTTCGTAAAGGCATTGATTCCAGCCTTAGCTTTGCAAAATCGTACCTAACGTGATGTACGGTTACCGTTACGAATTGGATTCCTGAGCAACGAAGGGGCTTGTCGTGTTCGCTATTGTGTTCTTTTCGTGATCGCGGAAACATCCTACTACCATCTATAGCCAATTGGGGTTGTTATTGTTTTACCCGTTTTAATTCTCTTAATTTCATTGCTACCGGTCTTATCTTTGAAAATTTGTGTCTTGCTCTATGTGCCCGGTTAGCGATACTAACTTCAGTGGCTTGTCATTTTTGTTGGTATGTTAATGGTGTGATTACGAAAACCTCATATTGCAAACAAGGTTTTGTCGTGCGTCATCGCCTACAACTACAAAAATAATGAAATCAAATATTTGGAAACTTCTAAAGTCATTGCTATTGGTCTTATCCTCGAATTTTTATCTAGCACGACATGTCAGGTTACCGTTATCAACTGAGTAATGAAGTAGTTATCTTGTTGTCCTCGACAGTGCTTATTGTTGACTACATAAACCTCCTACCGTTATTTATGACGATATGAAATCTGGTCGGTCCCCTACTAAATTGTCTTACTTCCAAATTGTTTGAACCATTTCTACGACCCAACCCACCATGCAACGGGCATTACATACATTGTTGAACCTAGCATGATATATTGTCGTTCTCGTTAGTTCGTTACTCTGCGATTATTTAAACCTATTAGTGGCATATGTGACCAATCAGGTTTTGTCGCTTGCGCCATCTGAAATCCGATTCCTCGCCTACTAAATTGTGTTTCTTTTTTTCTAAAATATCCAGAACCATTTTTTGCTATCCTTCCCGCCGTGGTTCGTGGGGGCGGACATTATAGATTGTTGAACCTCGCTCGATACTTTGACCACGGTTACTATACTTATCTGAATGGCAAGCAATCCCCTGGTCTTACATAAATGTGTAGATTTTTTTTGTGTGGGGGAAGGTGTAGATGACTGAGTTACAAAAACTTGGTAGCTTGCTTGCTTTGCTTAGGTGTTTCAAATATTTGACTCGGCAGCACTGAAAAGATATTGAAATATTCATCTACTAATAACTACTAATAGTAGTAAGCAAAAGTGCAGCCTTGGGATATATAGCAATTGTCAGCCATATCCGCAAACATAAACACAGGATGTGTAACCCTGCTTGCGCTCAATATTGGCGTATATTTGACATAAATAAGGGGAGCAGAAGTAGTAAATGCATGAGATGGATATAGATACGACGCATAGTAATGTGATGAAGAAATGTGGGTATGCTACGGGGTGCGCATAGGGGGAAGGGGCGTTCCGGTGGGTTTGTCAAGGTGGCAAGGGACAAAGTTCCACCCCGGCCCCTGGTAGTGGTTGGGATTGGACTCCCCAAACCCACACGAGTGGCCTCTGGAACCCAAAAAAAGAATCATAAAACCATCTCTCTCTCCCTCTCTCTCTCTGCCCTTCTTTTCCAACCCTTTTGCCATGAGTCTCAAAGTAAGGGAAGCCCCCAAACCCAACCAAACCGAGTATCCGACCCAAGCACCCAACAATACAACTGCTGTACAAAACAAGGTTACCACCGTAAAAGAAAAGAAAAGAAAAGGAAAAACCAATTAGTGGTAAGCTTAGCCGAGAGATATAAAGTTAAAGTTAGGAGGCATTAATTGGTTTCTTGTTTGGCATTTTGTTGCGGGTGGTGAAGCAAGAACAAGAGAAGAGAGGAGGCGGCCTCCTCCTCCCCGCCTCCACCTCCTATATTAGAGAGGGACTCCCCTCGCAGCGGCATCAACAGCAAACAAGAAGCTGTCCCTTTCGCTCTCCTCTCTTCTTCCGTTACCACTCACCCTCCCGCTCCTCGCCCTTTAAGGCATACCCCTCTCCAATCCTCCTTGAACCTTAGAGAGAGAGAGACCAAGAATGGCTCGTGAGATGAATGGCTACTTCAGCCACCCTCCGCCTCCGCCTCCGGTTCCGGCGCCGTACCAGGAGGAGGCGGCCGCGGACGTGGACGACGCGGAGGACGGCAGCGGCGGGCAGGGGAAGCTCTGCTCCAGGGGCCACTGGAGGCCCGCCGAGGACGCCAGGCTCAAGGAACTCGTCGGCCAGTACGGCCCCCAGAACTGGAACCTCATCGCCGAGAAGCTCGACGGCAGATCAGGTAATAAGAAAAATAAAACAACCTCTAATATGTGGAGTTCCTCCGATGCAATGCTGTTTCATTTCGGATTCGAAGATGCATTGAATGCGCAAACGGAACTACTCCTACTACTGGTTTCTTTTACTGCAACCATCTTCCGTTTCGTGTGGATAACTTCTTTTCTTTCTTTCTTTCTTGTAAAAGTAAAAACATGCATTTTAGTATTAATTTGGAGTGTGTTGCGGTTAACGCAATGGTGATCGTGGGTTGTGCCTGATTCGTTCGTGGTTTATTTTGTGGTGATGTCGGCCAACAGGGAAAAGCTGCCGTCTGCGGTGGTTCAACCAGCTGGACCCGCGGATCAACCGCCGGGCGTTCACGGAGGAGGAGGAGGACCGGCTGATGGCGGCGCACCGCGCCTACGGCAACAAGTGGGCCCTCATCGCCCGCCTCTTCCCCGGCCGCACCGACAACGCCGTCAAGAACCACTGGCACGTCCTCATGGCCCGCAGGCAGCGGGAGCAGTCCGGCGCCTTCCGCCGCCGCACCAAGCCCGCCTCCTCCTCCTCCTCCTCCATCGCCCCGG